>NC_067436.1:18239090-18378178 GCF_009764475.1 Pristis pectinata
CCTTCAGGGACAGAGGGACAGGAATGCCACGATGGGTGAACGTCCACCAACGCTCCTCGCTCCAGTCTTACTTTCCAGACTGAAGAGTCCCGAGTGGTCTCCCTCCTCGTGAACGGGGGTCTCCAGCCTCATCCGCAGGCAGAGTTTGCTGTCGACCGCTAAGACAGAGAGAGACTCCGGGCTCGAGGAGCCCCGCTGGCTTTCGTCTGCCATTACGTCGCTGGTTGCCATGGTGTTCCCCGGCGTGACATCGCTGGTTTCCATGGGACGGGCTTCAAGCTCTGCACAGCAAAGAGAAAAGGTTCTGATCTTAGTGAGATTAATGGATCAGTAGTTCCCGAGGTAAAATCTGGGCCAACCCATTGGTTCCTGAAATGAAGGATTTCAGCCACAAGGGTAGGCTGGAGAAGGTGGGATTGTCCCGACTGTGCTTGGAGGCCAAGAGGAGACTTGACAGAGGTTGGCAGGGTCCAGGTAGGTACACAGGGAGATACTGTCCCAGTTTCTAGTGTACTAAAGACAGAAAGGTCAAGATGGGGGTGGGGGTGGGAAGGGAGATTTTTAATTAAAATAAAACAGTGGTTGCACTTAAGAATTCACCTCCTGCAGGGAAGGTGGGAACAGAGTTAATTGGGTCTTTCAAAGGGAAATGGATAGACAGAGGAATGCAAGTTGCAGGGATTTGGGAAAAGAGGTGGGGACTGGGTCAATGGGAATGTTCTACCAGGATCCAGCACAGAGCTGACGGAGCGAACAGTCTCCCTACGGACTGTAATGATTCCAAGATTGTCGGTATTAATGTCAATCGGGACCCACAGTACTGTCGCCCTCAAGCCTAACCTCAAACTACGTGAACTATCAAGGGGGCTGGACCCTCACCTCCAACCCACAGGTGCATAGGTGAGGGGGTGCTGCACAGTCAGAGGTACCGTCAGCTGGATGGAGGCCCCTTCTGTGTAGATATAGAAGGTATTACTTTGGGAAAGAGCAGGGAACTCGTCCCTGGTACCTGGCCCTCAACCAACAGATGATCAGGTCATTATCACACCGGTATTTATGGGATCTTGCTATGCTGCATGTGGCAACAGTAGCCGCACTTCAAAGATCTGAAGCACATGCTGTGCCCTCTGCAAGATGAAAAAGCACGGATCAACTTGAAGGAAAACTGGATAAAGACAGGTAGGAAAAAGGCACAGAGGGATTGGGAAGTGGGGTAGGGGGGAGGAGATGGAGAGGAGGGGCAGCAGACACACCAGCTCAGAGCAGCTGGGCTGAATGGCCGGCTTCCTCGCTGCGAGCAATCGGCGAACCTACCGATCGGAGTGCTGTGTCGAGGACCTTGCTTCAACTTGCCTACGAGAGGTGGGGTGGTGCCACTGATGGGCTGGATGACATCATCTTCCTTTGGGAGCGTGAAGTGGAACGGAATTTCTGGAGCAGGGAAGTGGGGCGGGGGGAGGTGGGAAGAGGAACACAGAGCAACGGGAAAAGGAACATTAATTTAACAGGAGAAAATGGGCGAAGAGAGCCAGTGACAGCAACACCCCCCAAACATCTTCCTCCATGGAGTCACGGAATGTTAAGTGTGTACGGAGACCATTCAGCCAACCTGGCTTTTCCTGGCTCCTTGATTGAGCTCCCCAGCTCTTTCCGCACAGCCCCACAAACATTCCCATTCCTCTACTTATTCACTTCATTTGATGTTGACAAATCTCCGACTGCACACAGTCTTTTTCCCAGGGTTGGGGAATCATAAAACTATAGGGCAGAGGTTTAAGGTGAGAGGGGAAAGGTTTAAAAGGGACCTGAGGGGCAACTTCTTCGCACACAGAGGGTGATGTGCACGTGGAGGTAGTTGAGGCAGGTACAATAACAACACTGAGAAGACGTTTGGACAGGTACATGGATAGGAAAGGTTTAGAGGGATATGGGCTAAAGGCAAGCAAATGGGACTAACTTAGGTGGGCATCTTGGTCAGCACGGATGAATTGGGCCAAAGGGCCTGTTTCTGTGCTGTATGACTCTGTTGGAGACACTCTCCTCCAGTGAGCCAGCCTTGGGAGGCCAATCCAAACTCAATACTCAAATGCTCGCAGCCTCACATCAAGCAACCCTCACCCTTTCCCAAATAACCTTGCCGAGTCTAGGGTCCAGACACCCGAAGCACAGTTGGCTCATTACTTAACTATTTTTGTTTATATTAACAAAAATGGATTTTTAAAAAACATTGACGTCAAATCAGAATGTGGCTGACGTCAGCAGCCAATCCCATTGGGGTAGGCCTCAAACTTGGTGCCTACCACCCCCCAACTCCACTACCTACTCCGGCTCTCGCCCCTCCCTCCCCTCCCTCTCGGGCATCCAGCTCCAATGTTTCAGTGGAAGAAGGACATTCAGAACTATCGATGGGGTGGGGGGGGGGGGGGGTTTAAGAGCAGACACTCTAGGAAGCTGGGACATCTCAATTTTAACCCACCAACCAGGTGGGAACCCATGGGATTGGGATTAACGCAGGTTTTACAACCCAGTCAATAAGATGGGGCAGTTCCCAGTTCCAAGCCTGTCCGATTCCCGAGAGGAGCTGAGATAACGTCACCCCTTCAGCACCACATAGGCACCCAAGCCACCATCATCTCACCACATCCCTTTCCTTGGTTGAAAAGCAAAAAAACACAATCCTGAAAATCTGCAATAAGAACATAAAATGCAGGAAATACTCAGAAGGTCAGGCAGTATCTGTGGAGAGAGGCTACAGTCTCCGCTTCAGGTCAAAGGCTTCATCAGAACTAGCCATGTGAGAAGACAAGAATGTGTTACACTCCACAGAACAGGCATGAACAGAGGAGAGGGGATGCCTCCGGTGGGGTGGAGACCCAGGGTGACACAATTCCTTCTTGGTGCCGTCCTGGGGGGGGGGGGGGGGGGGGGGGGGGGGCGGGGAGCAGTGGGGGGTGAATGCTTGTTAAAACAGCCCATCAGCTGGAGGAGAGTAGCCAGTGAGAGACGAATGAAGGCAGCTCGAGAGAACAAACATCGCGCTGGAGCAGTGAGGCACAGAACGCAGCAGTCGCTGGGAATCTGAGCTCAAAGAGGACGGTGGGGAAAGATCTACTGGGAATGGTCGTCACCTGATCTACCGACTACCCTGGCCATTTTCTGTTTTGTTCCACCTTTCTTGCTGCCGGACTTGCTGAGTTCCCAGCAGTCTCCTTTACTTCAGATTCCCAGCGGCTGCATTCTGTATCCCACTGTTCCAGTACATCACTCGGTTTTCCTGCTCCTGTTCATCTCCTGCTACTTACATTCCCCCCGATCTCCTTAACTACACCCCCCCCCCACATCTACTTACACTCCTCACAATTACACCCCCTCCCGACATACTTACATTCCCCCAATCTCCTTAACTACACTCCCCCCATAAGATCATTGTGATAAACTCTCCGAGAAGGCAATGAACACACCAGGACACACTTAGAGTCACGGGTTGTACAGCACAGAAAAAGGCCCTTCAGCCCATCTGTGTCCATGCCGACCAAGATGTACACTCAAGCTAATCCCACTTCCCAGAACTCGGCCCATATCTCTTTAAACTCTTGTCATCCATATACCCGTCCACATACTTCTTCAATGTATCTGATGTACCTGCCTCACCCACTTCCTCTGGCAGCTGGTCCATACATCTACCACCCGCTGTGTAAAAGAGTTGCCTCTCAGTTCTCAATAAACCTTTCACCTCTGACCTTAAAACTATGTCCTCTAGTTTTCGATTCCCCAACCCTGGAAAATAAAACACTCACTCTATTTTTGCCCTTCATGATTTTATACACCTCTCTGAGATCACCCCACCAATGCTCCAAGGAGTCAAGGCCCAGCCTGTCGAACCTCTCCCTATAACTCAGTCCCTTGAGTCCTGGCAACAACCTTGTAAATTATTCTTGCACTCTTTCCAGTTAAATCACATCCTTCCTATAACAGGGCGACCAAAACTGAACACAATACTCCAAGTGTCGCCTCACCAACATCTTGTACAATCACAACATAACCTCCCAACTTCTATGTTCAGACTGAAGGCCAGCATGCCAAAAGCCTTCTTCACTGCCCTGTCTACCTGCAACTCCACTTTAAGGAAACCATGCACCCGTACTTCAAGGTCCCTCCGTTCTACAACACTTGCTCTCCACTTCTACACTTAGTCTGCACCCCATCACTGCCAGTCCTTCTGTTCTCCCCAACCCACCCCATCCTCTGCAACCTAATACATTTGTTTTCTCATCCCTCCCAGGTTTTACAGAAGCAGAAAGATGGATTCTTCCTCTAGCTTCTTCAGAAGTGGCTTGCATATTAAAGCCAAGCTTTGCTTCACCACTTCGAGGTCCATCACCAGAGGGGGACATACAGACGTCTTCATTACAAATAAACCATTCTGAAACATGCACGTTACAAACCACAAAGGGACCAGGGTGTGCACCCAGTGTTGCTGGCAGAAACCTCACCTCAGGTGGCTGGAGGTACATCCGATTCATGCCAAGGCAGAGGGTGAGGTTTCAGCTCCATCTCCTCCAGTCAGATACCTGACAACATGGGCTCCCACTCAAAGCTGCAGCAATGGATGTTTCTCCTTCTCCACATCCCAAAGTGAGGAGCTTGGAGGGGTGGGGATGGTGGGGGAGCAGAAACAAGGGGGCTGATATTGGTCCCTTTCACTTTTCCATGCCCACCTACAATTTCCATGCAGCACCCACCCACAAGTTCCCACCAGCCCTCCCACCCACAGGACCGCCTTACTGGGGCTGGGGGAGGTGGTGGGACCTCTGCTTCCACCAGAAGTTCTCAAAGCAAATCCATTCCTCCAGGTTACAACAGCCATGCCACCATAGAGCTGGAGTGTCTCAAGTTACCCACCACCAGAGCCATCCAAGAGGCTCTTCACCGACTGTTCCGACTGAACCTCTTCAGCTCCCTGTTTCTGGATTCGCCCACCTGGCTCTCCCTCACTTTCTTCCTTTGGGGTCGACGGGTCAACCCGACTGGGCCGTGGCAGTTCCTCAGTGGCCTTCCGGTGGTTCTGGGCTCCCACATTCTTTGGCTCTTGATGCGCACTCCCTGCACTCTGGCTGCCCAACTTCAAGGTGCCCTGATCTTCTGCCTGCACCTTCACCACCAGTTCCGCATGGAGATCCCTCCTGGGGTCTGTTGCCTCAGCATCTCCTACACCCAGCGGCTGGCAGTCGCCAGAGGCACCTTCCTGTCGTCCTGAAGGCACTGTGCGGATACCCGGCGAGGTCTCCAAAATCTGGTGGGACACACTGTCCCGCTCCTCTCCCTTGTTTGGATTCACACCAAGGACAACACAGCTTCCTGAAGAGGCTTCCTCCCCAGAGTGAGGACTACCTTTCTGCCTTTCGGAACCTGTAGCTAGAGACTGGGAGCTTTCTGAATTGGCAGCACGCGTCCTCCCTTGATGGGAGATTCCTATTAGCACGATGTTAGCTAATTCACTGGTCTCCTCCTCCATGGGTTCATCTTCCTTAGGTTGGCTCTCTTTGTTGATGGTTCCAGATTGCATTTGGCTTTGGGAAACCTGAAGGTTCCCAGAGTCTTCTTGGGCCCCTCCATCAGCTTCCCCTTTTGGAAGAACTTTAATGCCATGATCGGCAGGACGTGGGTGGTCCCATTTCTCGCTCTGGGGCACAGAGCCCTCCTCTACCTCATCCATTGGTGTCTCGTTAACAATCCCTTCTTTTGCCATTAGTATGTCCCTGGGCAAATCCGCCCCCTGCACGGAAGGACGGCCAGGCACGCCTTGAGACCGAGGCATCGGTGGGGCTGGGTGATGAGGTCCCTCTGACCTCTCAGACTCTTCACTTGTTCTCAGTTCCTTTGCATCACCTTTCTCTCTGGATTCAACACCAGGTCCTCCAAAGGCATCTCCACCAGGAACACCGGAGGCCTTTGCTTGGCTTTCCCCAGTTAATCGCGGGTGAAGATTCTGGGTTTCCTCCAACTGATCTTCCACGACGATTTCTGTGACGATTCCCTCAACCTGTGTCCCCTCGCTGTCCTCCAGAGCAGCATCTTCATCCGTTTCCATGGGCTGTGTCCACTGGCTGGTGGACAACTTCAGCTCAAATGCTTCCCCTGCTCCTTCGTCCGGCTTCCCGGATCCCAAAGCCTCGCTCTCCTTCGATTCCGATTGCTCCTTCGATCCCACATCTCCCTCCTCTCCCACGGGTACCTTTGACTGACACTCCACTTGAGCTTGTGTGGATTTACTCCCTCTGTCTCTGCTGGCATTTTCTTTCAGACTTGGAGTGGGCATAAAAATATCCTTTAAAAAAAATTGAGAAAAGATTTGTAGTTAGACGAATAAATCAACATCTTGGGGAGATCTTATCTGATGCCCAAATACAGCACAAAGCAGTAGAGGCAAAACTAAACGGAATCTTGCGGGATTCCTTTTTCTCAGTGGTCAGGGAAGATCCAACATCCATTCAGATCTGGAATTCTTTTCCCCCCCAAAGGACGTGGATGCAAGAGGGGATTGAGGCGGATGGATTGTCTCTGGAAAAAGGAGCACGGAGCAATGGTGGGTAACTGGAAGTGTGGGGATAAGCAGCCATAATCTGTGAAGAGAGTTAATTCTTCATCAGAGCTGGAACGCGAGAAAACGTTGCACTAAAATTAACTTGTTTCCCCCATTGTACCTCTCTACACTAATCCCAATTCCCCACATTAGGTCTGTAACCTCCTGCGCTTTGTCTAGATGCTTCTTAAATGTTCCAAGAGTCTCTGTCTGCACCTCCCCTCAGGCAGTGTGTTCTAGATTCCAACCTTCTATCCTGCTGTTGTAAGGCTATTGAACGGTCACCCAGTACAATAAGATGGACTCTTGACCTCACAATCTACCTTGTTATGACCCTGCACCTTAATGTCTAACCTGCACTGCACTTTCTCTGTACTATAACAATCTGCTCTCTGTTATTGTTTTACCTTAAACTATCTCAATATTATAATGAACGGTATGCAAGACAGGTTTTTCACTGTAGCTCAGTACACGTTACAATAATAAACTAATTTACCATCCTGTGTGTGAAAAATATCCTCCTCAGATCCCCTCTGAACATCTCACCTCTCACCTTCAACATGTGCCCTCTTGTGTGAAAGATTTTCACCATCTACCCCCCTCATTCTATACACTTTATCAGGCCCCTCAGCCTCCTCCACTCTAGGGAGAACAGAACCCCTGTGATGTGAGATGGGACAGTTGCCCGGGAAGCACAGGTTCCCGGCATTTGCACAGATTCACAGCCCTGTCCCTCATTGCTCCAGAGCTCCTGGCGAAGGCCAACATATTGTTCCGTTTAGAACACAGCAGAGCAACAGGCCCTTCAGCCCACAATGTTGTGCCGAACTAATTAAACGCGAAACTAATCCCTTCTGCCTGCACGATGTCCATATCCCTCCATCCTCTGCACATTCATGTGTCTATCTAAGAGCCTCTTAAACGCCCCTATCGTATCTGCCTCCACCCCACCCCTAGCAGCACATTCCAGGCACCCACCACTCTGTGTAAAAAAAAAACTTGCCCCACACATCTCCTTTGAATTTACCCCCCTCACCTTAAATGCATGCCCTCTGGTATTAGACATTTCGACCCTGGGGAAAAAAAAACAGCTGTCTACTCTATCTATGCCCCTCAATCTTAAAACTTCTATCAGGTCTCCCCTCAGCCTCCACTGCTCCAGAGAAAACCACCCAAATTTGTCCTCTCTCTCCTTATAGCACCTGCCCTCTAATCCAAGCAGCATCTGGTAAACTGGTAAAATTTTACCATCTTGGTAAGATAGTTGGAACTGGTATTTAATAGCCTAAGAATTCTTTTAAAAGGCTTGCATTTTTATGTGCCTTTCACATCCCTTTCAGGACAGTCCAACACTCTCCAGATGAATGAATTGAGGCCACTGTTATGATGTGGGAAACAGCTTATAGTCTGTGTTCAGTAAGCCCCCACAGCTATGAGATAATGATCAGCTGGGCTGTGTAACAGGGTAAGGTATCCTACATCTCGAGGAGAGAAACCATCCCTACAGCAGTCTGCAGACTCACGTGAGATAAGTCAGGCAGCGTTGGCACGGGAACCAGCTGGCTGGCAGTGAACACAGGAGCTGCGGCCGACACTGGGGTAGATGCCTGTGGTTGAAGAGGAGTTGGCTCACTCTGGTCCACAGGCTGGTCCATTTCCATTAGCTCCTCCCCCTCACATGGTGGCTTTCCTGATTGGTTGGCGTCTGCGAGTGGCACAGTTGTATCCATTGGCTCCTCCCCTAGAAACGTCAGAGCAAACATTTATCGCAGCTGTTCATGGCTCCTAAATACTCCTGTTCTCTGATTATACTGAGAACCTTTAAAAGTGGAAGTTTTAAATTTCAGATCACATGAGCATTCCTTGCACTCTCACTTAAAGAATCCTGACTGGTTGCAGAGGCCTGGTGTGCCAATTCTAACACACAGGAATGCAAGAAGCTGCAGAGAGTAGTGGACACAGCCCTCCCCACCACTGACGCATCTACAGGAAGCACTGCCTCAAGAAGGCGACGTCTATCGTCAAGGATCCCCGCCACGCAGGTCATGCCCTCTTCTCACAACTACCATCGGGCAAGAGGTACAGAAGCCTGAAGTCCCACATCACCAGGTTCAGGAACAGCTACTTTCCCACAACCATCAGGTTCTTAAACCGACTTGCACAACCCTAACCCTACCTCAGCAACAGAACAATATGGACCACGTCCTGCACTACCGTGGACTTGTCTCTGTGTATTTTTTTTTGCACTGGGGTCTTGTCTTGGCACATTTTATTTTCTCTCTCTTCGTTCTCTTGTATAATTTATATCCTGTGATTGTCTGTACCTACGTGCCTGTGGTGCTGCTGCAAGCAAGGTTTTCACTGTACCTGTACCTCACCATACTTAGGCAGATGACAAGTAACTTGACTTGACTAATACTGTCCCTGCCCTGGGAGTGTTTCACAGGATAGTGTACAGGGAGCTACAGACTGTACCTAACCCATCTGTTTTTACAGTAAAACAGCTCTAATTGGTACTCAGGATACACTCCAGCCCCCCAAGGCGCCCACCAATTGCCGATGGCCTCGTGCAAGCCAGCGGACATTGTGCTCCCTCTCCAGGGTCATCCAGGGACAAAGGTGAATGCAGGAGAGAGGCATGGGCACTCAGGATGGATATCCCCACCTTAGATGTGTGAATAGCCATCTCCTCCAGGCCCAGAATGACGAGCAGGTCCACCTGCCCCTCTCACCTTAAACCTATGCCCTCCAGCTTTGGATTCCTCTACTGTGGGCAACAGACTGTGACCATCCAGTCTTACATCACCGCAGGACTCCTCTCCCTTTCCCACTCTATTTCCTCCCTCGAGCCCTGTCATTGTTTTGTCAGTAATGCTGCAACCAGGATGCTCACAGCTGGCGAACCACTCGCCCACTCCATCCTTTCGGTGAACCTGCCTCCCTGAAAGACTCACAGCCCTGATCCCAAACTGTCCGGCCCCTTCAGCTCCCTCCTCGGGGCAGCCACCCAGTTTATAAGAGATGTTCTTCCTTTCAAGAATCAAAATTCTCTTCTTCCCCTCTTTCTCACTAGGAAGAGCACAAAGCACCAGGCTCGAGGTCAGCTTCTATCCTGCTGGTATCAGATCTCTTGAACGGACCTCTCATTTGCAAAAAGATGAACTTTTGAACTCCCCGTCGTGGCCCTTGCACCTTACTGTCTCCCTGCACTGCCCTTTCTCTGTTACTGCAACACTATATTCTGCATTCTGTTTACTACCTTGACATAATTATGCATGGAATGATCTGTTTGGATAGCACACAAAACAAAGGCTCTTCACTGTATCTCGGTACAGGTGACAATAATAAACCAATTACCAACACCAACAGCCTCCCCAAACAGCGCTCCAGCTTCTCTCCGCTCCAGTCTCCAACAGGCTAAGTTGCAGCAGTTCCAGCACCGATCACCTATGCTCCAAATCAATCAGTGCGGTCCCTGCCCTGGGATTGTGTGAGGGGATGGTGTAGGCAGAGCTTTACTCGGTATTTAACCTGCATTGCCCCAGCTCTGGCAGTGTTACGTGGAACAGTGTAGAGGGAGTTTTATTGTATATTTATCCTCATCTCTGCCCAGGGAGCTTTAACCTGTACCTAACCTGTGCTGCCCCTGCCCCAGGTGTATGATGGAAACAGTGTGGGGGAACCTTATTCTGTATCTAACCCATCCACACCGTAACTATGCTATTCAATCGTAACCACTTCTTATGGTAGGGAGGTCAATATTCTCAACACTTTCCAAGTTCCCAAAAGGATTTATAACTAATTTATGGTTTTGGATTCTCTGGCAAGTGGAAACATGTTGTGATCAAGTGTAAGACGAAATAAAAATAGAACTGAATAAAACGTACAAAGAAAGGAATTTTTCTGCAGGTCCATGGGCCAGAGCAGGGGTTGGGACTAACAGGGGGACCCTACCAAAGGACCATCAGAGACAAAGGCTGAATGGCTGCCATTTGCGATGTATCAATGTATGATAGTCAGGGATAGAATGGACGATGGGCCGAAAGGCCTCCTTCCGTGCCATCACGTCCCAGGCCAGCCTGACAAAGACCACTGTCCGGGTGACACAGCACTAACGGGCAGACTTCACCGCCATTACCTGACTCACCGCCCTGCTCGGTGGGGCTGCTGGGAACAATGATGGGCGTTGGTCCAAACGTCTCTTGTGAGGGGTCAATGATGTCGGAAGAGCTTCTGTAAGAAGAGAGACACATTATACAAGGATATCACAATGGAACAGTGCATGGCAGAGGTTCATCACTGCAGCCTCTCTCTCTGCCCCCGCACTCATCAGCCCATCCAGCCTGCTCCGCCAGTCAATTACAGAGGCTAATCCAAGACACACATTCCTGTCCATTCCCAAAACCAATTTGCTTTGTTCGCTGTAATGTGCAGTTCGGAACATCAGAGGGACAAGTGTCTGCGTGGTCACAACACAACCTCACACAACACGATCACACACCGTTGGTGGCACACACCATCCCTTCATGCATCCCTGCCCCAAATCTCACACACCTTTCCCCACACAGTTTTATGTACCGAGCCACAGTGCAGAGCTCTCTCAGTCCTGCCCTGAAGGGTCAGGCCAAGGTAATGTGCTCGAGTCTCGTAGCCAAACCTGCAACAAGAACTCATTTCACTCTCAGTAAACCTGCACCCAACTAAACATTAACCTGAGCTTCCATCCCAGCAAGCTGTGAGGAACCAGAGGGGCTTAAATGAACTTGTGAAACAGGCTTAAGGAAATGTTGGAGGAGCTATCCACAGAGTTAGAAAGGATGGAAGGTAACCAGATCACACAATACCCTGTTTTAGTTGGGATTTAACCATTTCCTTCCATGAACCCCTGCCGTCTGGCTGTTGGCTGACTAACAAATCCACAGGGCAGCAATAACCATAGTTTCAAAAGGAGACAAGATGCTGCAAAAATCTGGTGCAACAACCAATCTGCTGGAGGAACTCAGCAGGTTAGGCAGCACCTGTGGGGGAAATGGACAGTCAACATTTCGAGTCGAGACCCTTCACCTGGACTGGATTTGAGTACAGATGAAAAGTTTTCAACCTGAAACTGTCCATTTCCCTCCACGGATGCTGCCTAACCCACTGAGTTCCTCCAGCATCTTGTTTTTTGCTCCATAGTTTCAACAAGTCTGGATAAAGCCCTTGAAAATTTAAAAACTTGGATCTTTCCTGGAGTGAAACCCCTCTAACGTCTCTTCAAAATACCCCGACCACACATGCATGACAGCCGTGAAAACATCAAACAGGGTGACATTCCCTTAAGAGAACAATAAACTAATTTACTGACACAAGTGTAAGAGACAATTTCACAACGAGCAAAGAAACGGTACAATTGCAAGTGGGTGTGGAGGTCGGGGGGGAGATGGTGTCAAACAAACCGTCACAGGTGTGTTTGTCTAGCAGAAAACGAGGAAGGATTAGGGCAAACCGTGCCAATTTGCAATGGAACAGTGGAGTGCGGTGATCACCTGCACAGGTGCAAGGCGTTCCTTCAAGTGAATGTCAGAGTGAGCTGTGCTCTGAGACAAAGTTAGAGAGAACTACAAGGCAGCTGACGTTACACTTACAGTTAAGAGTTAAAGATTGTTAGAGAACTGTGGTCATATTACTCCACGACATTTCATAACCTCATGCTGTATAATCTTTCGTAGTTTATTGTAACATTTGGTTCTAGTATTTAAGATGCTTCTATGTTATTTGTAGCATTTATTCAGTCATAATAAACTTAAGAGAGTTCTGGGCTGTGGTGCTCTGAGCCTTGACTGGTTTTACCCCAGCCAAACAGAGAAATAAGGGCAGGCACGGTAGTGTAGCGGTCAGTGTAACGCTATTACAGTGTCAGCGACCCGGGTTCAATTCTAGCTGCTGTCTGTAAGGAGTTTGTACATTCTCCCTGTGACTGTGTGGGTTTCCTCCAGGTGCTCCAGTTTCCTCCCACATTCCAAAGACGTACAGGTTAGGAAGTTGTGGGCATGCTATGTTGGCGCCAGAAGCGTGGCGACACTTGTGGCTGCCCCCAGAACATTCTACACAAAGATGTGTTTCGATGTACATGTGACTAATAAAGGAATTTTAATCTAAATAAGATAACAACAGTAAAGAGTTGGGCTTGAACTGATGCTTATGT
This sequence comes from Pristis pectinata, assembly GCF_009764475.1. Lineage (NCBI taxonomy): Eukaryota > Metazoa > Chordata > Chondrichthyes > Rhinopristiformes > Pristidae > Pristis > Pristis pectinata. The sequence continues at coordinate 18,251,861 of NC_067436.1, forward strand.
TAACACAGAACCTACGTGAAGCAACTTTAACTATGTGATCTCACAGAGACACCATCTCATAAAAACCACAATCAGTATATACATCTAACTTCCAAGTCACTCATTAGAAAATATAATTCAGAAAAGCTGTTCTAAACTGTAACAATAACCCACAGATTCCCCCTTTAAAGACCAGTCAGAATCTACCCCAGTGCCTTCAAGCGACAGGCAGGCGGGGATCCTCCAGCTGATCACCCAGTCTGTGCCAAGCAAGTTAACCCAACATAGCATGAGCACACCTCACTGCAAGTCAATGTTCAGTTACTCTGCCACATCGAACAGCACAGCCAAATGCCACACAGCCTGAACCTTAGAAGATTGCGAGGTGATGATTGAAACACAAGATCCTGAGGGGACGTTGGGAAGGGCGAACGTGGAGAAGACGTTTCCTCTTGTGGGAGAAACTAGAACTATGAAGATCAGTTTAAAACAATAACAGGTTGCCCACTTAAGGCAGATAAGGTGATTTTCTTTTCTCTCAGAGGGTCACAAGTCCTTTAAAATCTCTTCCTCACAGGACAGTGGAAGCAGGGTCTTTAAGGCAGAGAAAGACATCTTGTTGACTAACAAAGGGGTGAAAGGTAATTGGGGGGTAGTTAGCAGTCACGCGGAGTTGAACAAACAGTTACATCAGCCACGATCTGACTGATGCCAGAGCAGGCTCAAGGCGCTGAATGGCCTGTTATTTCTTACCTGGCCTCACGCCCAAGGAATAACATTGGAATGTGGAGATCAACACCATGCAGTAGGAGACCACGTCTGATAAAAGAAGGGGACAAGCTGAGATAGAAACCGAGGGATGTATTCAGTCAAGGGGGGATGCGAATGCCTGGTGTAATCCGAGATGGCCCTTTTCGCACATGAAGAGACAGCCCAGAGCAACAACACCTGGTGACGGGTTACATGTCTGCTGCTGTCACCTGCGCTCCATACTCCCGGCCCTCGTTTCAGCACAGCCGCTGAGGGTGGTCCCAAAAACCAGCCACGCAGGGAAGTCGGCAACCTAATCCCAGTCTGCACTGCAGAATAAACAGCGCGTGTCACTGAGCAAGCTGGGTCGTACAGCAACACAGGCAGGGAAATAAAAATCATCACGATCTGAAACTTGAAGCCACCTGGCAATGGGATTGCACAGAATTCTGCTTCTTAAGAGACCACTAACTGCCTTCAGAGGCTGAAGCAACCAGTGACCGCCATGCTGTGGTACCGGTTGATCACCTTGGTCCTGCCCCCGGCCTTTGCCGCCAAGATCCACCAGCAGAAGCAGCTGGTGGATATCTTCAGGGGCAGGAGGAAGCACTGGAATGGGAATATTATCATCACATGTACCAAGGTACATTGATAAACCTGTCCTGCATACAGATCAATTGAGGCAGTACAAGGGAAAACAATACAGAATGTAGAATAAAGCGTCACAGCTACAGAGAAAGTGCAGTGCAGGTAGACAATAAGGTGCAAGGTCATAACGAGGTAGATTGTGAGGTTAAGAGTCCATCTTATCGTGCCAGGGAACCGTTCAATAGTCTTACATAACAGTGGGATAGAAGCTGTCCTTGAGCCTGGTGGTACGCGCTTTCAGGCTTTTGTATCTTCTTCCCGATGGGAGAGGGAAGAAGAGAGAATGTCTGGGGTGGGTGGGGTCTTTGATTATGCTGGCTGCTTTACCATGGCAGTGAGCAGTGTAGACAGGGTCCAGGGAGGGGAGGCTGGTGTCCGTGATGCGCTGATCTGTATCCACAACTCTCTGCAGTTTCTTGCAGGTCCCGGGCAGAGCAGTTGCCGTACCAAGCCGTGATGTATCCGGATAGGATGCTTTCTATGGTGAATCTATTTCCTCGCCCTTGTCTGCCACCTGGACATGCTGTGGTGGGGAGGTCCCCAGTGGCGGTCTCTCCATGCAGGAAACCTTCCCCTTTATATCGGGGGCCTGGCTGGATGGTGTTGCACAGAGCAGGGACGTGCAACAGATTTTTAAAGTTGGTTCACAAACTCCCAGTTCTATGTACATACTGAGTGTGAGAGGTTGTAGCCTCTCTGAGTGTTTGAAGGGGCTGCTCCTCAAGTTCTGGTTGCACTTCAGCCCAACTCTCCTGACCTTCGGGCATCCGGCGCAGAGGGGGGTGGGTGGGTGGGTCGGGGGAACCTCCTCGTCGCTCTGCTCCTGGCCAAGGTGGCCATTTACAGGCCTAGGCAGGAGGCCCTCAAGGGTTCCGAAGTGGATTGCCTGCCCCTCTTCCGAGGATATGTCCGTGCCCAGGTGTCCCTGGAGAGAGGACACACACCACAGGGACCAGAGTGCACCCTGGACAAGGATGGTTGTGTTTTAATTTGAATTTTGTAAATGTTCTGTAAATAAACTTAAAAAAAGAGTCATTGTCAGCTTTGTTCATTCCTAGGAAGCAGTCCCTTTGGACACCAACTCCATTTTATCAATGATCAGTCCACACACACACACACACACACACACACACACACACACACACAGTAAACCCCAACTGAAGAGCTGAGAGCCCAGGGATGAGACAGTCTTCCCAAGACCTCCGGACCCATCCCACCGCACACTCGGCCACAGGGTGCCAGTGTTCCTGGTGTCTCTGCTAGCCGCCATCTTCAGAAGGAAACTAAAAGAGCACTCAAGAAGCGGTGTGGGTTTCTGAACCATGGCAATCTGTGATCTACCACAAGATCTGGTTTCAACTCAGCCAGCTGTTGGGATCCGATTGCACTGCCAATTCAGCAGGGAAGAAATTCCCGTGGCAACTTTGAAGAGAGCAACTGCATGAATACTTGACAGAAAATATTTACAGGGATAACAGGGAAAGAGCAGGGAAGTGGGACTGACCAAATACTCCTTCCACAGGTCTGGCACAAGAATGGATGTGACTAAACCCTTGCATGTACCTGGAGGCTAGGTGATAGCCAGTTCTCTTTCATCACTCCGCAAGCTTCCTCACACGGTCTGAAGCATTACCCAAGGAAACACTGCTCTAAGCAACCACAGCATTCCATCGGAATCAAGTCGTGAATTTGAACAGGCAGGGGGGAGTGAGGGGTTTGGTGCAACAGGGTTAGAGGGTTAAAGAGTTGAGAATATACCATCTTTGATTAGCTTCTGGTCTGTGTATCCCCCTCCAGCTCTCTGAAATCTCCTTTCTTACCCCCAACCTTGCTTGTGTCAAGTTTTGGTCTAAGGCACTTCTTGTAGATCAGAGGGGGAATTACACAGCTCGGACAAATGGGCAGCTCGAGGTCACCACCAATGTGATGTGAATCCAGAAGTGAAGCGGAGGGATGGTGGGGTGAGAGGGAGATGGAGTTGCAGGGCTGGAGGAAGCTCCAGACATGGAAGGAGGAACAAAGACCATCAGGGGAAGAATTTTAAAAACAAGGTGCTGATAAACCAGGAGTGTATAGTAGGGCAGTGAGTACAGGGATAAAAGGTGAATGGGGCTTGGTGCTGGTTAGGACGCAGACAGGGTAGTGGGTGCCTCAGGCTGACAGAGTGTCGATAGAAGGATTCGAGAACGAGGACAGAACGATTAAGCCGGTGGCAAGGTTGGACATCGACCAGATGTGGGGATCACAGTAGCATCAGTGCGTGTCTAACCGGATTACCACCTCACTTACTCTGAGAGACTCTCCTGTGCCTGCGTCTGGTGCCCAGAGAGGTGCAGAACCTGGAGGTGATCGACTCCGGCAGCCAAAACACACTTATTTCCCACCAGAGTTTCTGCACTGGGGCCTGAGAGCAAGAAAGACAGGAAGAGTTTAAGAGACGAGCTGTAAATCTGCACCAGGACAGTAATTGTGCAGCAAACAGCTCGAGCAAACCCGAAGAGGCAAAGGAAGCAATGGTTCATCTCACGTTTCAGTTCAAGGGGCCCCGTGGGGAAAGGAGCCTTGCACAGTAATCCCCAAATCCCTCAACTGTTCTCATTAACCTAACCTCTGCTGGAATTGTCACAGGTTCATTACAGTTCCAAAACAGCCCATGTGTCCTGGTGCTCCTGGTTCCCCTCCAGCCTGCTCCACCAATCCCCTGTCACCATTTCCTTCTATTTCTTTCTTTATCCAGCTTCCCTTCAACTCCAATGCTGTTGTTCATCTTGACTACTCCCTCTGGCAATGAGGTTAACGTTCCTGTCAACCTCTGGGGAAGGACGTTTCTCCCCAATTCCCAATCAGATGTATTGGAGCCAGTCTTACATTAACAGCTCCTTACTCTGCTCCCACCCAAAAGTGGGAACGTCTTTTCCTAGTCTATCCCACAACTTCCAACTCCAGGGACGAGAGAGCGGTCCGCTGGGCTAAATGGATGCAGGGCTTCGAATCCCGGATGTACCCACTCCTCACTGGCAGAAGACGCACCTGATCGGGTCGTCGCGAGCATGTCCTCTTGCGTGGAGACGATCTGGGAATGTTCAGGGTCAGGGTTAGGCGAGTTCTCCTCGATCCGGAGACCACGAGGCATCAGGAAGTGGACCACCACCTCCTTTCCGGCTCCCAGCTTCTCCTGCCAGGAAGGTGCAGGCACGCTCGATATGACCTCCGACCTGCAAAGTATTATGAGTTAAGCCTGGGTTGACCAGCAAGGTCAGAGGTCAGGGCATCTCTCCCTTCTGATAATTTGGTAGCAGCATTGTAGGAAACTGCAAATGTTGATGGGATTGGCAGACAGGTACATGTGAATCCAACAATCAATCAAGCAAAGCATCACCAACTGTACTCAGCTAACATCTTCAACAAGCAAAGGTATCAGGTCCCCTTAACTCCCATGCTGTTGCTCACCTTAATCATTCCCTCTGGGAATGAGATTCACATTCCCATCAATCCAAGTGGGACCTAGGAGTACAAGTGCATAGCTTGTTGAATGTGGCATCACAGGTAGACAGGGTGGTGAAAAAGGCATTTGGCACACTGGCCTTCATCAGTCAGGGCACTGAGTACAGGAGTTAGGACATTATATGTTGCAGTTGTACAAGTCGTTGGTAAGGCTGCACTTGGAGCACTGTGTACAGTTTTGGTCGCCCTGTTATAGGAAAGACGTGGTTAAACTGGAAGAGCGCAGAAAAGATTTACGAGGCTGTTGCCAGGACTCGAAGGACTGAGTTACAGGGAGAGGTTGGCCGGGCAAGGTCTTTATTCCTTGGAGCATAGGAGAATGAGGGGTGACCTTACAGAAGTGTTTAAAATTATGAGAAGCACAGATAAAATGGATGGTAACAGTCTTTTCCCCAGGGTAGGGGAGTCCAAAACTGGGGGGGGGGAGGGGGAGATTTAAAAGGGACTTGAGGGGTAAGTTTTTCCACGGAGAGGGTGGTGAGTATATGGAACGAGCTGCCAGAGGAAGTGGGTGAGGCAGGTACAACAGTATCATTTAAGAGGCACTTGGATAGGTACATGGAGGAGCGGGGCTTGGAGGGATATGGGCCAAATGCAGGAAATTATTACCAGCTGGGTTGGCACCGTGGTCGGCATGGACTGGTTGGGCCGAAGGGCTTGTATCCGTGCTGTAGCGTTGAACACACACTGTTGCCCTATGTCAATTAGGCCAGGTGACCAAAAGTTTGGTCAGAGAGGTGTTTTGAGGAGCATGGGATAGAGATGGAAAGGATTAGGGAGGGGATCTCAGAGCTCGGGACCCAGACAGCCAAAGGCTTGACTGCCAGCCGAGGAGCCATTAGACTCGAGGACGACCAGAGGTTGTTACTGGAGGAGCGGAGAGATCTGGGAAGGTTGCAGGGCTGGAGATTAGAGGTAAGGAGGGGACAATACCATCAGGGGGAAGAACTTTAAGAGCAAAGTTCTGGTTAAGGAGCCCACTGTAGGATGGTGAAGGCAGAGGTGAAGGGTGAACAGGGCTTGGTACCAGCCAAGGGCACGGGCAAGGTACTGGATGGTCTTAGGCCAGGGGAGTGTAGAATGAGGGAGGCTGGCTAAGCACAGTGGGACAGTCGGATCAACAGGCAGCAGAGGGGCTGATGAGCTAGGGCAGGACACAAGAGAAGTAGCCCACTCAGCCCCTCAAGCTGCCCTCACCATTCAATATGATCATGGCTGATCCACCTCATGCCTCATCTCGTCCCTCTGTGCCTGGTCCCCACAGCCTGATCTTCAAACATTTATCTACTTCCCCCTTAAATACCCCCACTAATCCAGGCTCCACCATGCTCTGGGGAAGAGAATTCTGGAGATTTACCACCCTCTGAGAGAAGTTTCTAAGCACCTAGGTTTTAAATGACGGCCTCTAATCTTGTAACCACGTCTTCCTCATTTGAGATTCTCCCACTAGTGAAACATTTTGCCATCCACCCTCTTGTGCCCCCGAAAGATCCCGCATGAGATCACCCCTCTTCCTTCGCAACCCCAAAGAACATTCCTTCAGCCACTGGCAGGAGCCGGGTCAGGAGATATCATAGGCCAAAGATGACCCTCAGGGTCATCCAGTCTCAGACCATGGGCGACGTTTACAGCCTCCCCCCCCCCCCCCCGCAGCATCTCAAAGGCAGCACAAGAATAAGGAGCTTGCATTGCCATAGCACCGGTTACAACCTCAGCATACCCCAGAGATGACTTGAAGAACAGTCGCTGCCAAGTCCCAGAAAGAGCATCTGCCAGTTTTATGCACAGCAAGACCCCACTCCAGGCAAATGAGGTAGATGACCAGGTGATGTGCTTCGGTGACGTGGGTGGAGGGGAAAATTCTGGACCCAGACATTGGAAAGAATGGCCTGCTTGCCTTCAAAATAACGGCTGAGGCATCTTGCCCACCAATAACCCCCATCCCAACACCACCATGACAGCTGACCAGACCTTGGCTCAATGGCTGATCTAAAAGACAGTGTCTCCAACAGTGTGGCTCTCCCTCAGCACAGCTCTCGCCACTGTGAGAGCCTGGTGTATGTGTGCTCGAGTCGCTGCAGTGAGTGCTGACTCAGGAGGCAGTCACTGCCCATCAGTGAAAACACCCAAGGTGGGGTTGATGAGCTCTCTTTGAACCACCAGAGTTCCTTCACAAAAATTGACAGGGAGAGACTCAAGAGCCCTGTCCCAGGGACGGTGCTGGATGAACGTGGGACCATACAGAGACCAGGGGCCACAAGCCCATTTCCCACTCACTGGGATCTGAGAATCTGTTCCCTAATCTGATGATCTGCCTTTGGTTCAAAATCCATTTCAAGCAAAGTTGCCCATCTGGTGCTTACACTCAGAACGTAGCAAAGCATTGACAATGCTGCTTCTGTCGCCTTGGTTACACACAACACAACCACTGACATCACACATTACAATACGCAAGTAAAAGAACACAGCAGTAAACGCAGCCCAGTCCATCACGCAAACTAGACTCCCCTCCACTGACTGTCTACACTTCCCGCTGCCTCTCCCAACGTAATCAAGGACCCCTCCCACTCCAGTCACTCTCTTCTCCCCCCTCCCATCGGGCAGAAGATACAAGAGCTTGAGGACACGTACCAGCAGGCTCAAGGACAGCTTCTATCCCACTGTTATCAAACTCTTGAACGACCTCTCATATGCTATAGATTGAAAGATCAAGAGCTCATGTACCTCATCACGGCCCCTGCATTTTACTTTGTCCACCTGCACTGCACTTTCTCTACAACTGTAACACTATATTCTGCATTCTATTTTCCTTTGTACTACCTCGATGTACTTACGTATGGAATGATCTGTCTGGATGGCAAGCAAACAAAAGCTTTTCACTGTATCTCGGTACACGTGACAATAATAAACCAATTCCAATTTGGCCCCTCTTGCCTGCAACAATGCCCTCAGTCCCATTTCTCCACATTTCCTTGTAACCCACCCTCTCTCACGTTTATAATCTCCCCCGCCAGCCCCACCCCGCTCGATTCTCCGATCACCCACCTGACATTAACTTACAGTGGCTAATCAACAGACCAGCACGTCCTTGGGAGAACGTGCAAACTCCACACAGACAGCACCCAAGGTCAGGATTGAACCTTGGTCTCCAGAGCTGAAATCCCACATCCCATAAATCTTTTGTGTGCCCACTCTAGGAACTTCACATCCTTCCTACAGTGTGATCAGAATTCCCCGCTGAGGTCTAACCCGTGTATGGTCAGTACTACTTCCCTGCATTTGCCCACACATTGTTACCCCATCAACCTACCTACCTCTCAGGAGGGTGTCCAGCCACAGTCCCAGCTAAGGGCTGGTCAACCGGGAGGTCCAAGGCAGCCCCAGTGTCCACAGCTGTAAGGAATCAGGAGACAGCAGGGTTAAAGGCCTGGTGTTTGGTGGGATCCTACTCTACTCTAGAGGAGTGCACAGGCCTACTGCCCCCCAACCCACTTTCAGAGGGCTCTCCCACAGACAGAACCCTGGTCAGAGACCACAAGGGTAATCCCTGTACAAGGAAAAAACCCCACGTGGTCAGGTTTCCCACCAGTGGTCACACTCCCCCAGAGGGATGCTCTGAAGGAAGCAAACTAGCATCCCCTCCATCGACCCCATCCACACTTCCCACTGCCTCGGGAAAGCAGCCAACATAACCAAGGACCCCTCCCACTCCCATCATTCTCTCTTCTCCCCTTGGGCAGAAGATACAAAAGCTGGAGAACATGTACCACCAGACTCAAAGGCAGCTTCTACCCTGCTGTTATCAAACTCTTGAATGGACCTTTCACACACTAAAGGTTAAGTTCTTGATCTCCCGATCTACCTCAATGTGGCCCTTGCACTTTATTTGTTTACCTGCATTGCACTTCCTCTCTAGCTGCTACACTATATTCTGCAATCTGTTTTCTTTTTACTACCTTGATGTACTTATATATGGCACAATCTGCCTGGTTGACATGCAAAGAAGATTTTTTTTCACTTCATTTCGGCAGACATGACAATAGTGAATGGATACAAACCCTTGCCAGTGTCTGTGACAGCCAAGAGCAGGTCACTCTCTCCTCCCACAGCATTACAGGGTTGCCTCCCCCACCCCAGCACTAGAGGAGATGCTCTCTCCCATTCCACTTGCTCATAAGCAGTGACAAGACCCAAGCCCCTAGCAGAAGGGCTGTGGTCTGGTCCTGGAGAGTCCACCTGTCGAAGGACCTCCCACCCAAACCTATCAAACGCAACAGCGGGGTCACCTGGGCTGACGCAGGGATGAGTTCAACTGGTGACATGAATGGCAGCGGAAACACCAATCACTGCTCTACACAGACATCAGCTGAGATCTCAGAACAACAGCCCATTGTTCTGGCACTCCCTCAGCTCCACCCCACCCTATAGGATATCACCCCCCCAAACCCAGCCTCCCTCAAGGCAGCACTCCCTCAGCACAGCACTGGAGTGTCACCATGTAACTTGTGGTCAAAGTCCCATAAATATGAAAACATGAACTGGCAAATGATCTGCTGGAGGAACTCAGCGGGTCGAGCAGTATCTGTTTGGAGGGGTCAGGAATCGTCAGGGTTTCAGGTCCAAGCCCTGCATCCGGACAGATCAGAGAGGGGAGATGGCCGGTATAGAAAGGAGATGGGGAGTGGTGAGACAGGAGCCAGAGGTGGACAGAGGGGGTGAGTGGAGGGGAAAAGACAAGGGGCAGATTGCATCAGGTAGGGGAGGGGAGAGGAGGGGGTGGAGTTGAGAGCGAGAGGCAGGTGGAGCAACACACACAAAATGCTGGAGGGACTCAGCGGGTCAGGCAGCACCTACGGAGGGAAATGGACAGTCGACGTTTCGGGCCGAGACCCTTCATCAGGACTGGGAAAGAAGAGGGCAGAAGCCGGAATAAAAGAGTGGGGGGAGGGCGAGGATCACGAGTTGGCAGGTGATAGGTGAGTTCAGGTGAGAGGGGGAAGGTAGGTAGGTGGGTGGGGGAGGGGGAGAGGTGGGAATGATGCGAGAACCTTGGAGGTGACAGGTGGAAGAGGCAAAGGGCCGAACATGATGGACTCAGAGGAGAGGACAGTGGACCATGGAATAGAGGGAAGGAGGAGAGGAACCAGAGGGCCAGAGGGAGGAAGGTGTTGGGTGAGGGACAGGGGAAAGAGAAGGGGTAAAGGGGCCAGAGGGATGGGAAACCAAAGGTGGGGGGTGGGAAAAACAGATGGTGGTTACTGGGTTAGAGAAAGTGATGTTGATGAGGTCAGGTTGGAGACTACCGAGGCGGAACATGAGGTGTTGGATGATAGATGGAGGCAGACAAAGAAATCAAAATCAGAGGCAGATGGAGTGAGGTGGGAGGAGGGGAGGGTGAAGGTTGGAGGGTGAGGCTTTAAAGACAGCGACAGATATTGAAAAGACTGTAAGAATTGATCCCGAGTAACCCCGTGATCGTTCAGTTGGCCACCTCTTACCGGGGTCGGGCTCCTTGCTGGGAGGGTCGGCGTCTACGTTCACCTCCTCCGGGTGACGCTCGCCCCCACCCGCTTCGTTGGTGGTGACGTCGGGATCAACATCCTGACTGTCAGACAGTTCCAGTGGTCCCAAACCTGCCTGAGAGGAGCCTAAATAAAAGACATGGCAAAGATCACAGAGCGAGGAAAGTCAAATGGTTCATCCAAGTTTATCCACCCTTATGAAGACCCGGGCTTCACATTTTGGGTCACTTGCTATGGCAAAGCCAGTGTTTATTGTCCTTCCCTCATCCCCTTTGAGAAGCTGGTGGTGAGCTCCTGCCTTGAACCACTGCAGTCTGTGTATTAAAGGTGCTCCCAGTGCGGCTGGGGAGGCAGTTCCTTGGTTTAGGTGAAGGTACGGCGATATACTTCCTCAGCTGGACAGTATGGGGTTTGGGAAGGTACTTGCAGGTAGTTGTAGACAGTCAAGAGAGAAAGAAAGAGTTAAGTAGAAGAATTGGAAACAGAGAGACCTGGTCAGCATGGAACGGGACTGCGTGAAGTGGGGTCACCGAGCACGCTAACAAACTTCTGCAGACGCACTGTTGAAAGTATCCCAACTGGTTGCATCATGGTCTGGTACGGCAATTTGAATGCACAGGAATGCAAAAAGCTGCAGAGAGCAGTGGACTCAGCCCAATATATCACGGGCACATCCCTCCCCACCATCGGTAGTATCTACATGAGATAAAAATCGCCACGATCCGGGCCGTGCCATCTTCTCACAGCTATCATCAGCCAGGAGGTACAGAAGCCTGAAGTCCCACACCACCAGGTACAAGAACAGCTACTTCCCTTCAACTGTTCAGTTCTTAAACCAACCAGCATAACTCTAATCACTACCTCAGTATAGCGACACTATAACCACTTGGCACTACAATGGACTTTGCTTTTATTTGTTCTAATTTGTTCTAATTGTGTTCTTTCTTGTATAATTTATGCTTAATTTGTTTTTCTCGTGAATGCTGCTGATCTGATGCTCTGTGCCTGTGATGCTGCTGCAAGTAAATCTTTCATTGCACCTGTGCACACATGGACTTGTGCACATGACAATCAATCAAAACCGGTTAGTGTCTGTGTGGGAGCAGAGCTGAGATGGCTTTAGAGCCCTGAGAACATCCCACTATCCCTGAACACAGGAAAACAGATACAGATATTGATATGTGCACAAACATTTTGGGATACTGTGTACCAGGAACAGTCCGGTAAATTGTACCGATAACTGCAGACCAGCAGCTGAGGTGATTATGGAAGCCAGTGGGAATTTAAAAGAATTAAAAAAAACAAGCAATTTAGAATGGGTTTATTATTGTCACATGTACTGAAGTACAGTGAAAAACTTGTCTTGCATACCGATCGTACAGGTCAATTCATTACACAGTGCATTGTGGTAGTACAGGGTAAAACAATACAGAATAAAGTGTTACAGTTACAGAGAAAGTGCAGTGCAGGCAGACAATAAGGTGCAAGGTCATAAGGAGGTAGATTGTGAGGTCAAGAGTCCATCTTATCGTACTAGGGAACCATTCAACAGTCTTATAACAGTGGGATAGAAGCTGTCCTCGAGCCTGGTGGTATGTGCTCTCAGGCTTTTGTATCTTCTTCCCGATGGGAGGGGCAGAAGAGAGAATGTCCAGGGTGGGTGGGGTCTTTGATTATGCTGGCTGCTTTACCGAGGCAGCGAGAAGTATGGACTGAGTCCATGGAGGGGAGGCTGGTTTCTGTGATGTGCTGAGCTGTGTCCACAACTCTCTGCAGTTTCTTGCTGTCCTGGGCAGAGCAGTTGCTATACCAAGCTGTGACACATCCAGATAGGATGCTTTCCATGATGCATCGACAAAAATTGGTGAGGGTCAAAGTGCACATGCCAAATTTCTTTAGCCTCCTGAGGAAGTAGAGGCGTTGGTGAGCTTTCTTGGCCGTGGCGTCTACGTGGTTGGACTTATAAGACGTAAAATTAAAGCAATGTCTGGAAGATATGTGAAAACATGTATAAAGGATGCCTCATAAGATAACCAGCTGTAATTACTCCGGAGATCGACAACAGCAGAGTCCCTGATTCGGAGAACTCACCGCATCAAACCCAACCAGGTTCATCAGAGGCAGTAATATCTAGATACAAGTAGTCGGGGTTTGCAAGTAAAGAGTTGTGTAATCAGAGAGTTAATGAGTGTAGTTTGAAACTACGTGGTGATTCTTTGAGTTATCTGAACTAACCACGATTAATAAAGTATACTTGTCAGGCAAAGTCATTGTCTGGTGTGTTTCATCTTGCGTTTCATCTTGTGTTGTATTTAATTGGCAATATTTGGTGTCCCTGGTGGGGTTTGATAAGAAGTGCTTCTAAAGCTGAACCACCCTTGTAAATTATTTAAATCTGTAGCAAATGCTGGGTTAGTCACACCACGGCTACCTGCCCCAGTAACGGCCACGAGCATCAGACGACAACGGAAGCTGAGGAATCATGGTGGATTAGTTCCTGCAAGACGACTTAAATATAAAATGGATAGAAACCTCGGTTAAGGATGGCCTGTCAAGGACAGGATCCCTGGGGGAGGTGCTCTGGGAACAGGTTCAAGTTACGAGGACAAAAGAGCCAAAGAATTAAGTAAATCAATGCCGTTGTATGTGTGTAACTAGAATGTGCAAAGAAGATTTATGAAATTGTAAAGTAGATTTACGAGGATGTTGCCAGAACTTGAGGGCCTGTGTTATAAGGAGAGGTTGGGCAGGCTAGGACTTTATTCCTTGGAGAGAGAAGACTGAGGGGTGACCTTATAAAGGTTATAAGATCATGAGGGGCACTGATAGGGTGAATGCACACAGTCTTTCTCCCCAGAGTAAGAAAGTCAAAAACTAGAGGGTGTAGTTCTAAGGTGAGAGGGGAAAAGATTTAAAAGGGACACTAGTGGCAAATTCTTCATGCAGAAAGTGGTGCATATGTGGAACGAGCTGCCGAAGGAAGTGGTTGAGGCAGGTACAGTAACAACATTTAAAAGACACTTGGACAGGTACATGGATAGGAAAGGTTCAGGGGAATATTGGCTACATATGGGCAAATGGGACTGGCTTAGATGGGTATCTTGGTCAGCATGGACCAATTGGGCCGAAGGGCCTGTCTCCATACTGTGTGACTCTAATTAGAAGTTAAAGAAGAAGGAATTAACAAGCTGAAGCAACAATTAGGAAAAAGTCAGGATGAGAGTTCAAAGTATAAACCCTGCTGGGAGCAGGAGGAATGATAGTGCATAGCAGGGAGATGAATGTATTGTATTCGAGTCAGCTTCAGGCTCAAGTAGAGAGACAGTCTCAAGAGGAACAGCTATCAGTGATAAAACAAAACGAATTAGAGGAAAATAAAACAATTAGAAGATAAATGTAATGATTTGTAAGCAGCAGGACAAGTCCTCCATAAGAATCATCAGGCTGAAAGAGAGAAATGGGTTGATCATTCTAAATGGCATCAGAAAAATGAAACAACAGCTTAGCCTCCAGAGGGGATTCACGTGTGCCTATTCTACAAAGACAGGGAAGACTGGAAATGGAATTGGTTTATTATTGTCAATTGTACCGAGGTGCAGTGAAAAACTTGTCTTGCACACTGTTCATACAGTTCAATTCATTACACAGTGCATTGAGGTAGTACAAGGTAAACAATACAGAATAAAGTGTAACAGCTACAGGGAAAGTGCAGTGCAGGGAGACAATAAGGTGCAAGGTCATAACGAGGTAGACTGTCCATTTTATCGTACTAGGGAACAGTTCAATAGCCTTATAACAGCAAGATAGAAGCTGTCCTTGAGCCTGGTGTTAAGTGCTTTCAGGTTTTTGTGTCTTCTGCCCAATGGGAGTGGGGAGAAGAGAGAATGCACGGGGTGGATGAGGTCTTTGATTATATTGTGATGTACAATGTCATAGAGCCATAGGGCCATAGAGTCTTACAGAATGGAAACTGGCCCTTCGACCCAACTCGTCCATGCCGACTGTGTTGCCCAGTGAGCTGGTCTCATCTGCCCATGTCTGGTGCTGTGACAGATGAGACAGCGAGTGGGTTTGGTCAGGATGAGGGTTATGAACATCTGGAGCCACTCTAACAGTATCAGGGTCCCGCTCAGACACCACCCACGTTGCCAGTAGCTGCATCGCAGCCTCAGCAGTTCCCACTACCTAGATAAATCTCTCGGTGACAACCACAACATTCCCCGATGCTGAGAAGGAGCAGCATGTTATGAGACCCCATTTTCAGTAACACAACTAGTGGAGATAGCAAAGGAAGACCCTGTCTTTGAGCTATACTGAAATCTACACGAATTATTGGATGCTGTGCACAGACAGCGAGTGCTACATGGGCTCAACGATGGGGAGGAGGTAAAATCGATAATGCCTTGTCTTAGTTAGCTGTGTTTTCTGCCTTATCCAACCCTCAGAACATGGGTGGAGGCTCCCAAGACGACATGAAAAATGCAGTTTTAGCATTTATGGTATTTAACAGGGGAAACTCAGTGACAGGGTTAAACAGGTGTAAACAGTGAAAGGGGGAGCATCCCACAGCACTTACAAACGGCTTGTGGCTTCAGTCTGAGGAAATTTATGGTCCACATTTAAACAGAAGAAGTTTATCGGAGGTAGAGAGATGGTGCTGGACTCATACTTTAATCTCACTTCAACTGAAGTGTTCCAACAGCCTTGTGATCATTTTGACTCCATTGACAAGACCCACAACAAGGCACAGGTATTGTGTGGAAAGTTCCGAGTGTGGGAGAAGGAAGTGCAGGAGTCAGGTTCGAAATCAGGGAAGGGTTCAGGAGCAGCCAGAATGTTTCCCCTTCGAGAAAATACATTGTGTAGAGAAATGAAGGTCCGGTAGAGGGCAACAGAGAGGTCACGGAAGGGGAAACATCACAACGCTGGAGTACTGCTTCAGTAAAGCAGCCAGCATAATCAAAGACCCCACACACACAGGGCATTCTCTCTTCTCCCCCCTCCCATCGGGCAGAAGATACAAAAGCCTGAACGCACGTACCACCAGGCTCAAGGTCAGCTTCTATCCCACTGTTGTAAGACTATTGAACGGTTCCCTAGTACGATAAGATGGACTCTTGTCCTCACAATCTACCTCATCATGGCCTTGCACCCTATTGTCTGCCTGCACTGCACTTTCTCTGTAACCGTAACACTATACTCTGCATTCTGTTATTGTTTTCCTTTCTACTACCTCGATGTACTGATGTGATGAAATGATCTGTATGGATGGCATGCAAAACAAAGTTTTTCACTATACCTCGGTACATGAGACAAAATAAACCAATTACACCTTCACCCTATCTAGATTGGTAGTGGGGGCTAACACCATAGTATGGTACCCAAATCCACTGCTTCAACTGTGATAATCTGGGTCTTTATGCCCAGAATTGTATGAAAAATAGGTTTTATAATCTCCAGCACTGTCAGCGTGGAGTTTGCACGCTCTCCCTGTGACCCTGTGGGTTTCCCCCGGGTGCTCCGGTTTCCTCCCACATCCCAAAGACATGCGGGTTGGCAGGTTAACTGGCCTCTAAATTGCCCATGGTGAGTCAATGAGGGGTAGAATCTGAGGGAGTTGATGACAATTAAAAAAAGTGGAATTAATGTAGGATTAGCGTAAATGGGTAGTTAATGGTTGGTGCGGACTCTATGGGCCGAAAGGCCTGTTTCGGAGAAGTATGACTCTATGACAGAGGTGGGGTGGAAAATTAAAGTGGGCCACCTTGTGCGACCAATGAATATAATATCTACAGAGACACTCAGAGCCCGACACAGGCCCTTGGTCACTTCCACACCCATCGTTAATACCCAACATCTACCTTCAACGCTGACGGAGTTGGTCGTGAGTTCTGTGACTTCAGCTTCTCTCTCGCGTGGGCTGGTGCAGGTGTTCCGAGCACTGCTGAAGCAACAGGCAGGACAAATAATGAGGTATGCACACGTCTGTATGATGTAACTATTCCCTGACAACATTGGAGACACAGCAAAACAAAATGTGCACACAGCAAGATCCCACAAGCAGGTATTTCTGTAAATCGGGCAAGGCACCAGCTATAACCACTCCTAGTTGTTCTTAAAAATCGCACTCCACCAAGTAGGTTGTTGGCAACTCATCTTCACCATGGCAACTCCCATCAACCGAAGCCCTTCTCTACTCACCCTGTACCTGGAGAACTCTGCACTGTATGCCGGGCGGTGGGAAGTCAATGTCCACTAGTGCTGGGGACATCTGGGAAGGTAGGAGTCAAGTGAAATGAAGGTTGGATCCCGACCTCTAGTGCTGTCCATGCGGAGTTTGCACGTTCTCCCTGTGACCGTGTGGGTTTCCCCCAGGTACTCCGATTTCTTCCCACTTCCCAAAGACGTGCAGGTCAGTAGGTTAACCGACTGCTGTAACCCACCCCTGGTGTGTAGGTGTTGGCCAGGAGGAGTCAGTGTATTATGTATATACGGAGTGTGAGAGGTTGCAGCCTCTATTTGAGTTTCTGAAGGGGCTGCTCTCCTCAAGTTTTGGCTGCATTTCAGCCCCATCTTCAGTCACCCAGTGCAGAGGGGGGGTGGGTCGCTCAGGGGATCTCCTGGTCAGTTTGCTCCTGGGCCTAGCCAAGGTGGCCATTCATGAGTCTGGGCGGTGGGCAGTCAAGGGTTCTGCCCGAGCCGATTGCCTGCCCCGCTTCCAGGGTTACGTCCCTGCCCGTGTCCCCCTGGAGGAGGAGCACGCGGTATCCACAGGTACAATGGGGGAGTTTCGGGACCGGTGACACCTCAGGAGCTCAAGTGCACTCTGGATAGCAATGACTGTTATAATCTGAAACTGTAGATAGTGTGTATCATGAAGTCCTGTAATGTTGTATTAATGTATTCTTGTAATCACCGAATAAACCACCTTTGGAAAGGGAATAAAAAGTGTGATAGAATCTGGGGGGAATTTATGGGAATGTGTGGAGAAAATGTTACTGGGAATGAGATTGCTCTGAGCCAGCATACGCTCGATGGGCCGAACTGTCTGAATTGTCTAAAGTGGCAGAGGTTCCTCTCCAGAATGCCCTTTCTCGTTACAATCCTTTACCATCACAAGTCTGGTCTCCAGCCCTCTGAAGCCTCCAAAGTGTCAGTCACCTCGATAAGATGGCGTCACCTACCTGGTCTGTCCATTTGGCCGCGGCTGGTCTTCAGCTGAGGAGGCGGACCGCTCATCTGAGCTGTGACCTGTCGCTGTCTCCATGGCACCCACAACTGTAGATGGGAGAAGAGGGTTGATCACACACGCACACCGCCTTGCACGCACCACCCTCGCCCCATCCACTACTAGCAGCCGTCCCGAAGTGACTGCTCAGTACAAGCTGAGGCTCCTCAAACAACCTCACAAATACACAGCGGCAACGTTCTCCGTGGCAGTTTAACCCCTGCTCCACCAGCTCTCACCATTGCCGTGTGATTCTCTCTGTCCCGCCTGCTCCTCACTGCCTCCTGTTGAGCCTTTGGCTGCCGACTGGCCAGTGATCAGCTCCTGAAAGACACAACACAGCAGCAGCTACGAATCTGAGTGACACAACTCAACTCCAGCCTCTCCTGCAACCCAGTAACCTGAACACCCCCGTCTTTCGGGAACAAATCCAATTGGGAACTCAGGAGAAACTCTGTTACTGAGAGAACAGGGAGGATGTGGAACAGATTGTCATGGGGATGGTTAACATGGGTGTGTTTAAGGGGAAACTGGATAAACAGGAGGGAGAAAGGAATAGAGGGATACGATGAAGGGGCAAGAAGTGTTGAGGAGAGGTGCCAAATGATCTACCTCTATGTTCCAAATTCAATGTAAAAGATATTTGAACACAAGTATTAAATGAGACAGAGAACTTAGACCTTGTGCATAGTCACAGCTCTCAGCAACAATTCCAAGTGCTTAAGGTTCAATGAATCTTGGAAAAGACTGCACAAACTTCAACAAGGAGTATCATGTTCAGTTTTGGTCACCCTGCTATAGGATAAGTGTTATTAAACTGGAAAAAGTGCAGAAAAGATTTATAAAGATGTTGCCAGGACTTGAGGGACTGAGTTATAGGGAGAGGTTGGACAGGTTAGGGTTGTATTCCTTGGAGTGAATGCACTCAGACTTTTTCCCAGGGTTGGGGAAATCAAGAACTAAAGGGCATAGGTTTAAGGTGAGAGGGAAGAGATTTAATAGGAATTTGAGGGGCAATTTTTTGTTTTACACAAAGAGTGGTGGTATGTATGTGGAACGAACTACCAGAGGAATTGGTTGAGGCAGGTACAATAACAACTTTTAAAAGATAGTTAGAAAGGTACATGGATTGGGAAGGTTTAGAAGATTATGGCCAAACGCTGGCAAATGGGACTAGCTTGGATGCGGCATCTTGGTCGGTGTGGACCAGTTGGTCGGTTGGCCTGTTTCTGTGCTGTATGACTCTATGACTGAGGGCTGCCATTGGGATGAAGTGGAGGATAGTGAGACTAGTGAAGGGTGAAGATCTGGGTTTTCTCACCAGGACGGGGCTCTGAGTGGGAGCCTGCAGATTCGACAGGCACCTGGCTTGTAGGTGACGGTAACTCCGCTCTGGGTCATCCTCCGACAGCACACTCTCCGGCTGGGAGTCTTCCACTATCAAGCACGGGGTGTCCTGCTGTGAGAAGTCTGCCTCCAGCTGTGTCCCGTTAGGGTCCATGTGATGTACTGCAGTGAAGCACAACACATAAATACAGGTAATCGGGCACAGGGCGATCCAGTGACAGCACGCACACACCTATGCACACACTTTCTCTCTCAGAATCCAAGAGAGCCATAATGAATCAGGGTTAGAGGCACAGAATGCAGACATTAAATGCGGCCAATACTATTTACATTATTAAATCCTGATTTCACAGGCACACTTCCATAATGCGTTGATTTTCTATTACTTGAAACTAAAAGGCAAAGATTACAGCTGATTGGAGTGAGCTTCTCTGCAGTACTGAGGTGCTGCAACCTGGTGATGCCACCACAGGTGTGGAGGAGTAATTATAGCGTGACAGGTTTACATACGATATTACCATTATAACTGATTTAGGAATCGGTAAAAGGCAAAGGTGCTGCACAAGTAGGACAAAACCTAACAAGCACCAAAAGGTTTTCTAACCAGGAGGCAGATGGAAACTTGCAATTTTTCTAAAACTAGAGGATTTAAGGTGAGCGGGGAAAGATTTAAAGGGGACCTGGGGGGAAAGTATTTTTCCCCCCTACACAGTGGCGAGTGTGTGGAACGAGCTGCCAGAGGGAGTGGTAGAGGTGGATACAATTACAATGTTTAAAAGACATTTGGTTAGAAAAGGTTTACATGGTTACATGGTTAGAAAAGGTTTAGAGGGATACAAGTCAAACGCAGGCAAATGGGACTAGCTCGGATAGACATCTTGGTTGGCATGGACTAGTTGGACCGAAGGGCCTGTTTCCCTGCCGTACAACTCTATGACTCAATGAATATAGTGCTGACATTGCAATAATACACGTATTTCCTACCAGATAAAACTACAAAAATCATACATCATTTAGGAGATAGGCTTAGATAAAGAAGGCCATATAGCCCATCTGATATCCTTTGACCATGATAACTGCATTTCTATAGCAACCTTCATAACCTCAGGATGTCCTGATTAAACTTTGCAGCCAATTAAGCTGCTCCTTGAAGTGTAGTGACAATTATAATGTACAAAATGCTGCACCTAAACTCAATGTGGTAACATCCTGATAACATTGGTTGGATGGGAGATTGCCAGCGGGTAGAACTCCACTGCTCTTCTTTGGAACAGTGACACGAGACTCTTTAAACAGCATTCATGACATCTTCATTGTATCTGACAGGCAGCACCTCCAATGGTGCAGCACTCACACAGCACTGAAGAGAAAATGTCAACCTGGATTAGCTTTTCGTAACTTCGATGCTCTCCCGACGACATTTGAAAATAAGGCCTTCCCTTTGATAATCACACAGGCACTCTTAGCCCATTATCCACATCAATTATTTGACATGCTGATTAAGAACCAGAATACCCTCAAGACAGAGTCTTTATGTTACTAAGACATAACCTGCCTGCTCTCCTGGGCTCACAGCACTGTGTGCCAAACATACAGAGCATCTCTCAGTCCAGCAACACCTCACCTGCTGGGGGAAGGTGGTTCCCACGCAATGGGTTGAGGGAATTGGATCTCCAGTGATAACCTTGCACATGTTCTTCATTCTTCTCCCAGAGAAATAATCAGGGGAAACTATTTTGTAGCAGATTTCTCATGGGAATCACATTGCCAGGATTCAGATTAAACTGAACATCAGAAAAACTGCAGATGCTGGAAACCTTAAACAAAAACAGAAAATGCTGGAAAAACACAGCACATCAGTCCTAACAAAGGGTCACGGACCCAAAACATTGACGGTTTCTCTTTCCACAGGGGCTGCCTGACCTGCTGAATTTTCCCAGCTTTTTTCTGTTTCTACTGAAGGTTACAGTGGTCTGTCAGCAGGGATAGGAAGCAACTATATGCAGGCACACAAAAGCTTTGCAAAACGACGGGATGGCGCACCGTCACGAGTTATAAGCCACCGTTGATCCAGCAGAACATGCTAACAAGCCCTAGGTGTGGCTACAGACTGTACCAGCCAGACACACTAATTTTACTAAACAAATATCTTCCCACTGTTCAGCAATCAAGGAAAGGAAGTACTCCCAACAAATTAAATAAAACATGTTATAGCCTAAATGTTCTTTAACATAATTTTACCAGCCAATGCACAGACAGGTTAAAGTTCTTGCACACAGACTCTTTCAAATATGCCTCGGGTGATCACAGGTACAACACCAGAAGAATTAACCAGCAGTGGCATGACTGAAACAGCATCACTTGTCAATTGCCTCTGGAGAATTTGCCAAAAAAAAACTTTTCCTTTGCACCTTCCTCATCCTCAGTGTCGCAAAATGCTCACTAGCCAATGTAGTGTGGGCACTGCTTAATGTTGGAAACGTTCACTCACAGCAAGATCCCATGAGCAGATAATGAACAAGCAGAGTAGCAAAGTGGAGACACAGAAGAGTGCAGATGCTGGAATCTGGAGAAACACACAAAACGCTGGAGGAACTCAGCATCTACGGAGGGAAAGGTACCCAGGATGGACACATGGCTGTGGCAAATTAGTAAGTTGGTTTATTATTGTCACATGTACTGAAGTGCAGTGAAAAAAATTGTCTTGCATACCGTCCTTACAGATCAATTCATTGTAACAGTGCATGGAGGTAGTACAAGGGAAAACAATAACAGAATGCAGAAAAAGTGTTACAGCTACAGAGAAAGTGCAGAGCAGGCAGACAATAAGGTGCAAGGTCACAACTAGGTAGATTGTGAGGTCAAGAGTCCATCTCATCATACTAGGGAACCATTCAATAGTGAGTCTGGGTGAGCACATGGTCAAAGAGCAGCAGAGATCATAGAGAGGGTTTCACAGAACAGGGGTAAACACTGGCTAGGGCACCACGGATAACTCCCAGCCCTTCTTTGAAACAGTGCCATTGGATCAAAGAGCACTGAGAGACGACACATCTGACGTAAAGCGCCAGAGCGTCAGTTTGAATTTCAGCCCAAGTACCCACAGCCTGCTGGTTAAACTAGAATACAACCACTCGGTCATGGGTGCCAACTCATCAGACCAGGATGCGATGGAGGTGGGGGAGTTTGGAACGGGGGTGGGGTTGGGAGGAGTGACAGAGGAAGCCCCATTTTGTTTGGACTGTGGTCTTTTCGCATTGTTTCTACATTTGCTGAGGCTGAAGTCAGACAAATCAGATATGTGGACCTGAGTAGATTCTTCCCCTCTCCCTGGGTGCTCCGGTTTCCTCCCACATCCCAAGTACGTGCAGGTTGGTAGGCTCATTGGTTGTTGTATATTACCCCAAGTATAGGTGAGTGGTAAGGAATCAGGGGGGGAGTTGATGGAAATGTACAAGGGTATATGTTGCAAAGAAATAAGTGGGGGAATAGGATTGATGTGGGTGTGAGCACAGACTTGATGGGCCAAATGGTCCCCTTCTAAGTCACAAGGAAGAATGATTAAGAGGGGACACATCTGCTCAGGTCCTGGGGCACAGTA
Organism: Pristis pectinata; assembly: GCF_009764475.1. Lineage (NCBI taxonomy): Eukaryota > Metazoa > Chordata > Chondrichthyes > Rhinopristiformes > Pristidae > Pristis > Pristis pectinata. The sequence continues at coordinate 18,274,440 of NC_067436.1, forward strand.
AAAACATCATGAGATGCGGTACATTGACCAAATCTGGAACACACTGGCAGGGATTGTAGTAGAGGCAGTTTCAATGATACCATTCGAAAGGGACATGGTCAAGTACATGAGGTAAATGACCTGCTGGACTACTGGAAGTGGGACCATCTGGGTTGACCTTGGATGGAGCCAGTATGGACCAGATGGACCAACAGTGCTGTGACCTTTGTGATTCCACAATTCAATGCAAGATGGTCAGAACACGGACCAGAACAAAAAAAACAGTACATAACATTGCAAGGCTGTGGAATTTGTGTGGTTGAGGCATTAAGTTAATATTCAAGATTAAATTTAACTAATTGGGGTCCTAAAAGGGAACTGGATCAGTATTTGAAAGGAAATAAAAGTATTGCAGAACCATGCGAAGAGGGCAGGGGAGTGGGATTGGCTGTTTTGCTCTTGCATAGAGTTAGAATGGACTCAATGGGTATAATAGCCGATGTCCAATGTGTGAATCCTCTTCAACAGCAGAGCCTTGGGAGAGCCTGATATTTCAAAGACACTTCTGGATGGGCCTCCAGTTCCTCAACCTTCTTCCTCCACAGGGTCCCAGGAGAGTCCTGGGACAGGAACTACCAGCATTCTTGAACCAAGGATAACACTTGGGCCCAGTCTCAGCAGCTAGTCACTGCTGCGACTCAAGTGTCCCAGTAGTACAATAGATAAATGTAAACAATACCAAATCTATCAAAGATATTAGAGTCCAAAGTGGAAAAGGATGAACTCCACAAAAAATTGAAAACAATAGGAATTGGGCAACCTTTTCAGCTGGAAGTTTTACAGGGATCGGAAGATAAAAAATACAAAGTATTACAAAAAACTATTGTGCAAACCAACTGGACAAAATGAAAAGACAAACACAAGGTAACATCAATGCCCCCTGATTTGCTTACCACTCACCTATATTAGGGGTAATTTACAACAACCGATCAACCTGTGGAGGCAAGGGTATAGTTGACATTTCAGGTTGAGACCCTGCATCAGGAACCTAGTCAACCATCCCTTCGTCTCCACACATGCTGCCTGACCCACCAAATTCCTCCAGCAGTTCATTTTTTTCCCCCAGATTACAGCACCTGCAGTCTCTTGTGTCTCCATTGTGCAATCAATTAACCTCCCAACCTGCACATGTTTGGGATGAGGGAGAAAACTGGAGCACCCAGGGGGAATCCACACAGTTACAGAAACAATTTGCAAACTCCACCCACAGCATCGTAGGTCAGAATCGAACACCAGTCACTGGAGCTGTGAGGCATCAACACCATTTACTGAGGGAGATCACAGGGCCTTGCTACAAACATCAGATTATAGTATACATTAAACAGGCACTGGATACACAACTGGAGTGTGTGTGTGTGTGTGTATATATATCTCTACACACACACACACACACACACACACACACACACACACACACATATATATATAAATAATACGGACCAGTAATCTTTCCAAAGAACCTGCAGATGTTGGAAATCCCAAATGAAAACAAAATGCTGCAAATACTCAGCAGGTCAGGGAGCATCTGTGAAGAGAGATGCAGAGCTCACACTTCAGGTCATGACCTTACATCAGAACTGGCCTGATCAAAAGCAAAGAAATTGGCAGAAGGTAAAATAAGGTAAGACTGACAATGGCAAATTCACTGAGATGCAAGAGCAGAATTTCCACACAGTGAGCATTTGTGGGAAATAAGTGGCAGTAAATCAAAGAATAACAAACGCAAGACAGCATAGATTCTGCAGTCTGTGTGGCTGCAGACACCCAATCCCTGCCATGTGCAGATACACGGGACAGGCGCCAGACAGCCCATTTCTGCTGTGTTAAATACACAGAAGGAAGCCAGGACAGAAGTCAGACAGTCCACTGCTGATAGGTGCATGTACACAGTTCAGGCGCCAAGCAGTCCATTCCTGCTGTTAGAAACACAGGACAGACACCCGAGCCCCTATTTCCGTACAGGAACACCATATATTACAGAGAGGAGGCAGCCAGTTCTCATATTTACCACGTATTTGATGCCCAAGGTGTTTCACCGTTCCCTAATCCTGACCGGGCTTTCTTGCCTCCCCACAGCCGGTGGGATTTCTCCCGCTCCCGGACCCTGTGCACGTCACCATCTGCCGGGTGCAGGGTCACGGCTGCCCAGCCCGGATCGCCAGCCTCCCTGCAGCCGGGCCCGGGACTCCCCGCGGTCCGTACCTGTGGCCCGGCCGGGGATTCCCCGCTCGCAGCCCGGGATCGCGCGCGAGGATTCCCCGCTCCCCCAAATTGTTACACTCGAAGCGCACTGTATCCAAGCGGCCCGGCCCACCCTTCCCATTGGCCGGCTGGCAGGAACTGCGTCACTGATGGGCTGAAGCCTTCACCAATCACAAGGGCGATGGGGGAAAAGGCTGCAGGGAAAGTGTTGGGATGGCCCCTGCCTCTATTTACCCCAGGTCCTCTCTTCTGTCCCATCACCAACCCAACCCCACCCCTCTCACCCACCAAACCACACCCCTCCCCCCACCTCTCACCCCTACACCCACCCCTCCCCCACATCCACCATCCCTTCCCCCCACCCCTTCCCCCACCACTCCCCTCCTCCCACCACTCCCCTCCTCCACCCCTCCCCCACCCCAAACCCCTCTCTAACCCAATAACCTTCACCTGCTTACATCACTCCCTCCATTCATGTCTAATTCCCCCTGATCCTCCCCACACCCTCTCCCCTTTCCCACCCCTCCCTCACTAACCCTACCCTCATCCTCCCTCTTCCCCTTACCTTATCCTTTTTCCTCTCCTAACACCCTATCCTCATGACTCACTCTACCCCCCCTCCTGCCCTCAATCACTCTCCCTCTCATCTTCTTTCCCTCCCCTCCCCTTTTCCCTCACTCCAGTCCCTCTCTCCACCCCCAGTCACAGGGATAGTTGGTTCCTGGGTACCAGAGTTTTACCGTGACAGGTACATTGTTCAAGTAACCTTCCCTGTGAAGATATTCAACTGGGGGAGGAGGTTTACAACAAAACTCAATCGTAATCCTGCACTCAACTGACATCTTGCTAGGTAGGCTCTCCAGGCAGGGTTGGTTGAAGGGTGAGGTAAGTGGAGAGTGGGTGGGTGGGAAAGGGCACCTTTTGAGATGCAATGCTTTATTCTTTGGTGATTGGGCAGAAGCATTGTGATTACTTTCCCTGTGCTGTCGTCACTGAGCTCAGTTACACCATCCCTAGCTCTGTCCTGGCTGCAGCAGTAAGATGGCTTCACATCACTCCTGTGCTCTGCTGTTCTGCATCTGCATGTACTCTGAATCGGGTAAAAAAAACATCACAAACATTCTATGCCAATCACAACATTAATTACATCAATTTGTTTTTCCACTGAACGTCAGAGCCACAACTTTGTAAACGCTGTGGTCAGGCCCCTTGATCATTCCAAATTTTAATCTGCCCAACAACAACACCAGTGCCTTCAGCTCCAGGGACCCCTAGCTCTGGAATTATTTCCTAAACTTCTCTCTCACTCCCTTCCTTTAAAATGCCACCTCCTTAACCAATCTAGTGGGTCATTATCCACGTCATAAGCTTATGTGGACTGTCGTCAGTTTTGTCTCTGATAACACTCCAGTGAAGCACATGCGATGTTTTGTAGACCATGAGACATCGGAGCAGAATTAGGCCATTTGGCCCACTTAAACTGCTCCTTTTGCTGCAGTAAAGATGGAGATGTAGTCATGGGGTGACCAAAGGTGGGAACTAAATATTCCAGGGCATTTGACATTTAGTAAGAGAGACAAAAAGGACAAGAGATGGATTAATAAAGGAGGAGATTGAGGCAGTGGTGCAAAATGATCTTGGATTGAGAGGTCATGATGTAGAACTAGAATCATTTGGGGTCAAGAAATAGTTTAGTGTTAGAGCAGGAGTTATTTATAGGCTACCATTAGTAGCTGCAATATTGGGCATGGCATAAATGAGGAAATTTGAGATTTGTCTGAAAGGGGTCTGCTAGACTGCACAAACCAAATATGCTGTAATAAGATGGAAGATGAATTCATGGAACGTATACAAGATGATTTTCTACATGAATACATTGAGGCACCAACTAAGGAAAAGGCCATTTTGGACCTCATTCTGTGCAGTAAAAAAGGGTTAATTGATAATCTTATTATCAAAGGGTGTATGGGGAAGAGTGACCATAGGTAGAATTTAACACTGTTTGGAAGTGAGGTAGATCAATGCAAATCTGCATCTTCAGTCTAAACAAAGGCAACAATGAAGGTACGTGGGGAGAGTTGACTGTAACTGGGAGCATAATGGTAATTGGTTTATCATTGTCACATGTACCGAGATACAGTGTACAGGCAATGGTTAGTACTTAAAGAAATAATGTATAAGTTGCAAAACAAAAATCTTTAAAGACAGAAAAAGGCCGAAGGAAAAGTAATTCATCCACGGCTGGCAAAATAAGTTAAAGAAAGTATTAAATTAAAGGAATGGTATTTAAAGTTGGCAGAAAAATAGAAGTAGGCCTGAGGACTGGGACCATCTTAGAACTGAGCAAAGGAGGACCAAGAAAGGCAAAGTTGAGTATGAAAGTAGACTGGCAAGAAACATAAAAACAGACTGTAAGAACTTTTACAGGTACTGTACATACAAAGGAAAAAAACTAGTGAAGGCAAGTGTGGGTCCCTTACAGATAGAGACATGAGAATTGATAATGGGGAGTAAGGAAATGGCAGAGGAATTTACATGTCTTCATGGAAGACACACAAAATATATCAAATAAATGAGATAAGGAATGAGGAACTGAATGAACCAAGTATTAGTCAAAATATAGTACTAGAAAAGTTAGTGAACTTGAAACCTGATAATTCCCAAGGACCCGGTAATCTACATCCCAGAGTTTTCAAAGAGGTCACTTCAGAGATGGTGAACATTATCATCCTCTAAAATTCTTTTGATTCTGGAGTCTTCCTGTGGCCGGAGGGTAGCAAAACAACCCCACTATTTAAGAAAGGAGGGAGTGAGAAAACAAGGCTGACCTGTTACCCCAATGTAAATGGGAGGGAAATGTTGGAATTAATAATGAAGGGTAAAAAAATAATAGAACATCTTGAAAAGAATAGGATTGAGCGGAGTCAACAATGATTTATGAAAAGAAGATCATGTTTGACTAATCTGCTGGAGCTCTTTGAGGATGTGACTATTAGAATAGATGAGGGGAACCAGTGGATGGGGTGTATTTGAATTTTCAGAAGACTCACGATAAGGTTCCACACATTGAAGGTCAACGAAGGTCAGTGGTAATGCGCCAACATGGATTGAGTAGGGGTAATAAAGCAGAAACCAGATCATTGTTCTCAGGTTGGCAGGCTGTGACTGCTGGTGTAGGACACGTAACAGATCTCAGGTCCAGCTATTCACAATTGACGTCATCAATTTGGCAGAGGTGACCAAGTTCACTGAAGAAGCAGAACTATGTGGGGTTTTGAGTAGGAATCTGGAGTGGAACTGAACTGGAGTGACCCCAATATTCTTGTGGGCAGGTTTTGCTAGAACTGTTGGGGAGGGTTTAAACTAGTTTGGCAGGGGGATGGGAACCAGAGTGATAGGTCAGAGGTTGGTGCATTTAGTGTACAAGTAGATGCAAAGTGTAGAAAGACTGTGAGGAAGATAGACAGTTGAAAGGGCAAAATTGCAGTCAGTTGGATGGGCTGAGGTGTGTCTAATGTGAGAAGTATCAGGAACAAGGGTGATGAACAGAGCGTGGGTCAGTACGTGGAACTATGACGTGTAGCCATTACAGAGACTTGGCGGTCGCAAGGGCAGGAATGGCTGCTGGATATTCCAGGGTTTAGATGTTTCAAAAGGGACAGGGATGTAGGTAGAAGTGGTGGGGGAGTGGCTTTGCTGATCAGGGACAGTACCTCAGTTGTAGAAAGGGAGGATGTCCTGGAGGGATTGTCTACTGAGTCAGTGTGGGTGGAAGTCAGAAACAGGAAGGGAGCAATCACTCTATTGGGAGTATTTTACAGACACCCCCCCCCCCCCACTCCCAATAGCAGCAGAGACACTGAGGAGCAGATTGGGAGGCTGATTTTGGAGAGGTGCAAAACTAACAGGGTTGTTGTCATGGGTGATTTCAACTTCCCTAATATTGATTGGCACCTCCTTAGTGTAAAGGGGATAGATAGGGCAGAGTTTGTTAGGTGTGTCCAGCAAGGATTCCTGACACAGTATGTGGACAGGCCGACTAGAGGAGAGGCCATACTGGACCTGGGACTAGGCAATGACCCTGATCAGGTTTCCCATCTCTTGGTGGGAGAGCATTTTGGAGATAGTGACCATAACTTCTTGACCTTTACCATAGCCTTGGAGAAGGATAGGAGCAAATGATATGGGAAAGTATTTAACTGGGGGAGGAGGAATTATGATGCTATTAGGCAGGAACTTGGGAGTGTAAATTGGGAACAGATGTTCTTGGGGAAGTGCACAGTGGAAATGTGGAGGTTGTTTAGGGAGTACTTGCATGGTCTTCTGGTTAGGTTTGTCCCATTGAGGCAGGGTAAGGATGGCAGAGTGAAGGAACTGTGGTTAACAAGAGATGTAGAACATCTTGTCAAGAGGAGGAAAGAGGCTTACCTGAGGTTTAGAAAACATGGATCAGACAGGGCTCTGGAGAGTTACAAGGTAGCCAGGAAGGAGTTTAAGAATGGACTTAGGAGAGCTAGAAGGGGGCATGAGAAGTCCTTGGTGAATAGGATCAAGGAAAACCCCAAGGCGTTCTACACGTATGTGAAAAACAGGAGGATGACTAGAGTGAGGGTAGGACCAATAAGGGATAAAAGAGGAAAAGTGTGCCTGGAGTCGGAAGAGGCAGGGGAGGTCCTTAATGAATACTTTGCTTCAGTATTCACCAGAGAGAGAGACCTTGACATTTGTGAGGATGGTGTACAACAGACTGATATGCTAGGGCATGTCAATGTGAGGAAAGAGGATGTGCTGGAAATTTTGAAAAACATTAGGATAGATAAGTCACTGGGGCTGGACGGGATATATCCAAGGTTATTACGGGAAGCGAGGGAAGAGATTGCTGCGCCTTTGGCGATGATCTTTGCGTCCTCACTGGCCACAGGAATAGTGCCAGATAATTTGAGGGTGGCAAATGCTGTTCCTTTGTTCAAGAAAGGGACAACCCTGGGATTTACAGACCAGTGAGTCTTACTTCAGTGGTGGGCAAATTACTGGAGAAGATTCTTAGAAACATGATTTATGGGCATTTGGAGAAGCATAGGCTGATTAGGGACAGTCAGCATGGCTTTGTGAGGGGCAGGTCGTGCCTCACGAGCCTGATTGAATTCTTTGAGGATGTGACAAAGCACATTGATGAAGGTAGAGCAGTGGATGTGTTGTACATGGATTTTAGTAAGGTGTTTGATAAGGTTCCTCATGGCAGGCTCATTCAGAAAGTCAGGAGGCATGGGATCCAGGGAAACTTGGCTGTGTGGATTCAGAATTGGCTCGCTCATAGAAGATAGATGGTGGTGGTAGATGGAGCGTATTCTGCCTGGAGGTTGGTGACCAGTGGTGATCCGCAGGGATCTGGTCTGGGAGCCCTGCTCTTTGTGATTTTTATAAATGGCTTGGATGAGGTTGTGGAAGGGTGGGTTAGTACGTTTGCTGATGATACAAAAGTTGGTGGTGTTGTGGATAGTGTAGAAGGTTGCTGTAGATTATAACAGGATATTGATAGAATGCAAACCTGGGCTGAGAAGTGGCAGATGGAGTTCAACCTGGAAAAGTGTGAAGTGATACCCTTCAGGAGATTGAATTTGAAGACAGAATATAAGGTTAATAGCAGGATTCTTAGCAGTGTGGAGGAACAGAGGGATCTTGGGGTCCACGTCCATAGATTCCTCAAGGTGTCCGCGCAGGTCGATAGGGTTATTAAGAAGGCGTATGGAGTATTGGCCTTCATTAGTCAGGGTGTTGAGTTCCAGCCGCAAGATAATGTTGCAGCTTGGAGTATTGTGTTCCGTTCTGGTCACCTCATTATAAGAAGGATGTGGAAGCTTTAGAGAGGGTGCAGAGGAGATTTACCAGGATGCTGCCTGGATTGGAGAGCATGTCTTATGAGGATAGGTTGAGTAAGCTAGGGCTTTTCTCTTTGGAGAGAAGGAGGATGAGAGGTGACTTAATAGAGATGTACAAGATGATAAGAGGCATAGATTCAGTGGACAGTCAGAGACTTTTTCCCAGGGCGACAATGACTAACACGAGGGGGCATAATTTTAAGGTGACTGGAGGAAGATATAAGGGGGATGTCAGGGGCAAGTTTTTTTTACACAGAGAGTGGTGGGTGCTTGGAACGCACTGCCGGCAGAGGTTCTGGGGGCAGATACATTCGGGACATTTAAGAGACTCTTAGATAGACACATGAATGATAGAGAAATGGGCTACGCGGGAGGGAAGGTTTAGATAGATCTCAGAGCAGGATAAAATGTCGGCACAACATTGTGGGCTGAAGGGCCTGTACTGTAATGTTCTATGTTCTGTGAGGAAGGATATAATGAGGCTTCAGGGGATAATGGACAAGCTGAGGGAGTGGGGAGTACATGACAGGTGGAATATAACATGGAGACATGAGATCATCCACCTTGGTGCACTGTTAAATGGTGAGAGGTTGGAAGGTGCTGATGTTCAAAGGAACCTTGGTGTGCTCGTACACAAGCCAACATGAAGGTACAGCAAGTGATTAGGTGGCAAATGGTATGAGCAAGCAAGCAAGATAGTTTTATTGCCACTGTTGAGGCTCTCCCCTCCCCGGAGTACTGTGTACGGTATTGGTGCCTCTATCCAAGAAAGGATGTACTTGTCCCGGAGGAGGTGCAGTGACCATTCACCAGATTGGTTCCAAGGGTGGCAGTTTGGTCAATGTGGAGAGAGTTTGTGTAAACTGAGACTGTATTCTCGACAGACTAGAAGAACGTATAACATTCTTATAGGGGGTGGAAGCAGGGAGGATGTTTTCCCTGGCTGAGGAGCCTAGGACCAGGGGAGTCTCAGGATGAGTAGGACCTTTAGGACTGAGCTGAGCAGTGATTTCTTCACTCGGGGTGGAGAACCTTTGGAATTCTGTCCCCCAGAGGCTGTGATGTTCTTTCAAAGCAAAGGCTGATACATTTCTGGACATGAAGGGAATTAAGGGATATGGGGACAGTGCAGGAAATGGCACTGAGGGAGCAGATCAGCCACGATCATGATGAATGGTAGATCAGACTTGAGGGGCCCAATGTCCTCCCCCTGCTCCTAGTTCTTTTTCTCGTTAATAGTAACTATCCACAGGGCATCCCAATAGTATAAACTAAAACGTGATGCAGACCCTCATCTAATGATATCGGTACAGGTCATCAAAAGCTTAGTCAGAGAGATTGGTTCAAGGAAGCAAGTAAACTGGAGAGATGGAGAGGTTTAGTGAAGGAATCTCAGCCCATGTAGCTGAATCCAACTGAGAGACTGTATATAAACAGACTATCAATGGCTTCAGAGCTTGTGAGTTGAAAAGGTGAATGATCTACAGTTGCTGGTGCCTGCTGATGTGCAGTGACCTCTGCCGGCTGTAACTTCTGCGGGCAGTACATGTGTGTCTGTCAAGCAAAGATTGGACCAGGCTCAACTATGCTTCCCTCTACAGTCAAAAACCCAGCCGACTACACTGGGGTCCACCCAGCAAAACATTAAATAGATCTGAAGAAGAGGTTTAAACTCTGCAGAAGGAAAATAACTTACATAATAGAATCAATGAATGATAAATCTCTACAGAGACCAACTTGACCCATCATGGGTATTCTGGTACTTCGGTACAATTGTCCATTGGTCCCATCTCTGTCCCTTTCTCACACTTTTGAAGTATTTCCCTTCAAATTTATCTTTGAATCCAATCTATGGTCCTTTTTCATTGGGCAGGGTGGGGTTGCAAGGTGGAATTTAGGAGCTGAAGTCACAATTTTATCCTAACCTCCTCATGTTGTGTAAAATCAGGCTTTGCTTGTTTGGAATCAACAGCAATTTTTAACATCTGCAATTATCAATTTAACAGAGTTGTTACCACCCTGATATATCGCTTGCCTCACCTTCACTGTCAAACATCCTGCACTTCACACAGCTGGTCATTATGTTCTACTGACAATGCAGGCACAAAAAGATATTCCACTTACAGCCCAATTGCTTTGGAAGGAGTTTCTGTCACCTCTCATTGGATTTTTTTTAATGAAGTCACGTACGGTAGAGCAATGTCAGAGTCAACGGGACTGAAGGATACATTTCACCCAGACACGAAGCAGTGGCACAGCTAGTAGAGCACCTGCCTCCCAGTTCCAGTGACTCCAGGTTCAGTCCTGATCTCCGGTGCCGTCCGTATGGAGTTTGCAGCCTCTCCCTGTAAGCGTGTGGGTTTCCCCCGGCTGCTCCGATTTTCTCACACATCGCAAAGACGTGCAGCTCGGTAGGTTAATTGGCTGCTGTAAATTGCCCCAGATAGTGTAGGTGGGTGGTAGAATCCAGGCGGAGTTGCTGGGAATTTGGGAAGGATAAAGCAGGATTGTGCAAATGGGTGTGGAAGATTGGCATGGACTCAGTGAGCGAAGGACATTTTTCCGTGATGGATGACTATGTCCCTATGACACAGACACTTGCAACTTTACAGCACGCCACATCCAAGTGCCCCAAACTCTCCAGATAGTCAATTGGTCTTGGAAGATGGTGACTATTGCAAATGCAACAGGTTTGCAGCAACAATTGCATCATACCCAGTGAACTTCTTTGATTAAAAGTGGCCAGGAGAAATGAATGTTGTTGATCTTTGAAGTCTGCTGAACAGGCAGCTCAGCACCTCACTGTTCCTGGGGAGGTATGAAATCTAGGGCTCATCTGCACTCTCAGATGGATGTAAAAGATACCCTTGCTGTGAGTTCAAGGAGGAACAAGGAAGTTACCCCAGGTGTCTTGGCCCTATATCCGTCGACATCATTAGAAACCAGACTCTTGTTACCAAACTGGAGTCTGTGGGAGCTTGCTATGCATGAACTGGCAGCTGTGCTCCCTGCAGAACAACATTGATTGCCTGCAAAAGGATTTCATTGGCTGTAGAGCAAATTGAAATGCCTTGCAAGTAAAAAATCCAGGTACATATTTTCTCACCGCTGACAGTGTAGTACTCCCTCAGCTGAAGTCCAGTTGTGGGCTCGAGGCTTTCTGACCAAGGAAGTGTCATTTCAGATGAACGCAAGCCTCACTTGTAATGTCGCCATTCACCCATGCTGTGACTTTCAGGAGTGACTCTCCACAGTCCTGGAGCTTGGAGCCTTCCTTAGGAGACTGCAGATGCTGGAATCTGGAGCAACAAACAATCTGCTGGAGGGACTCAGCGGGTCGAGCAGCATCTGTAGGGAGAAAGGAATTGTTGACGTTTTGGGTCGACAATTCCCTTCTCTCCACAGATGCTGCTCGACCAACTGAGTCCCTCCAGCAGATTGTTCTTCCTTAAGGGGACTCTGGCACAATGTTCCTCCAGCTGGATTCAAGCCTGAAATATACTGCTCCATATTTGCTTGCTCAATTTCATTAGAAGACAAGGGAAGGTGAATGGATTCTAGTTCCCTCCTATAAGGCAGAAGGTTAACTCAGCTTCCACAGGCCAAGTATTAAACTAGATCATCTAAAATGTACGGTGGGTCCAGTGTTTCAGCTCTCTTTCTCTTTCCACAGACATGTGGCCAATCTTCACTGATCAGTTCCCAGCTGAGGTGCAGCACAGGCTCAAGGTTTGATGCATCACGGGTACAGACTCACAAGCCTCATGCCACAGATGAGGCTTTCCAGCATTCCTGATTGACCATCAGATAAGGCACCGTGGCTTCCACTGAGGTTAGTGACACCGGTAACCTGACAGCACACACCTTGAACACTTGGCCACTAGTAGAATCTCTGTATGGTCTGCTGCCTGCTTTAGCCGTGGTCTCAGCTGCCTCTTGGACTCTCGTACAACACGGAAACAGCTCCTTCAGCCCGCCATGTCCACACCAATCATTGCACCCATCTTTATTAATCCCACTCACCCACATTACGTCCATAGTCTCTGTGCCTTGGCAATTAAAGTACTTGTCTATATGCTTAAATGCTGTGAGAGTCTCTGCCTCCACCACCTCTTCAGGCTGTGCATTGCAGACACCAAACATCCTCTGTATGAAAAAAAATCCCCCTAGGATCCTGTCTAAGCCTTCTACCTCTCACCTTAAACCTATGCACCGGTCATGGGAATAAAATTGCGATCTACCCCTTTCATCAGTCAAATAATATTATCCCTTAAAAACAGTAAAATAAGATATACTTTGGTATGTAAATTGTGGGATGATTCTTAAGTCATGTGGTGCTACTGTTCATCTACAATGCAAATGTATGTTTCCTTCTCTAAACCAACAACATCGCTTTGGAAACTTTGCTCCTCTTTCCCAGTTCTCTTGATTTTGATTCAGTGTTGAATTTTGTTTGGTAACACACCTGCAAAGCACCATAGGATATTTTGCCTTGTTAAAGTCACTGTGTTGTTGGTGTCTGGCTGTGTAGTTACCCACAGAGCCAGATAAGGAGGTCCTGTTCTCCTGTACTTATCCAGTCAAGTACTAAAACATGATTTCACTTGCATAAACATCAAAGTAAAAATATTTTTCTTTATTGTAATGAATACTCCCAGTGTTCAACATGACAGAGGAATTGCAGATTTCAACTGCACCGCTCATTAAAAATTCTGTTGGAACTGCAATACATTTGGGATATTATTACAGTGGAGAGGTTGAACCCCCTCAGACTGGTCACAATGACATTGTCATCCACTCCTGCCCAGAAGCCACAGCTCTCCTACTTTCTCAGTGACTGTGGGTTACATTTAATGTACAGACAACATAGAAACAAAGGCTGGATTTCTGGGGCAACACAATCCGCTGGAGGAACTCGGTGGGTTGAGCAGCATCTGTTGGGGGGGGGGGGCGAAGGAATTGTTGACATTTTGGGTGAAAAACCCTGTACCCAAAACATTGACTGTTCCTCCCCCCCCCCCCACCCCCACAGATGCTGCTTGACCCACCAAGTTTCTCCAGCAGATTGTTTGTGGCCCATATACCAGCATCTGCAGTCTCTTGAGGCTGGATTTCTGGGTTGTTTTGATTCTTGGGGATGATGAGGGCAGAGGGGAAAGGGGAAGGGATAGTGATTACACTAAGTCTCAGCACCCTGGATTAGAGAGGTGCCTCAGACTGCCCTCTGAGTCACTGCCACAAACTCTGAAAGGGACTTGTATTTCTAAAGCACCACTTACATCCCTCTGAGGACGTCACAAAATACCTTGTATCCAATAAAGCTTGGTGACTGGTCTAAAAGAATAATTATCATGGGGAGATCCTGCAGTGTTTCTTAACTCTTGGGGGCAGTGCACATTATAATTGGAAAACAGGTTTATTGTCACTGACACATGTCGTGAAATTTGTTGTTTTGCAGTAGTAGTACAGTGCAAGAAATAGAAATTACTATAAGTTACAAAATAAATAGTGCAAAAGAGGAATAATGAAGTAGTGTTCATGGACGGTTCAGAAATGTGATGGCGGAGGGGAAGAAGCTGTTCCTGAATCATTGAGTGTGGGTCTTCAGGCTCCTGTACCTCCTCCCCAATGGTAGCAACACAAAGAGGTCATGTCTCAGATGGTGAGGGTCCTTAATGATCTACAGCGTTACTGGTTCAGTTACTGGAGTAGCAGGTAGAATTCTAGACCACTGGTCCAGAGACATGAGTTCAAATCCCACCATGACAGGATGGGGAATCTAAACTCAATTAAATGTGAGATTAAAAACAGTTCATCTCAACAACGGTGACCACGAACCTACTGGACCTCAGTAAAAACAGGTTCATCTGGTTCACTGATGCCTTTCAGAAGGGGCCTGACTGGTTGCATCACTGTCTGGTATGGCAGTTTGAATGCACAGGAACTTAAGAAGCTGCAGAGAGCAGTGGACTCAGCCCAACACATCACGGGCACATCCCTCCCCACCATCGATAGTATCTACAGGAGCTGCTGCCTCAGGAAGGCAGCATCTATCAGCAAAGATCCCCACCATCTGGGCCATGCCATCTTCTTGCAGGTGCCATCAGGCAGGAGGTACAGAAGCCTGAAGTCCCACACCACCAGGTTCAAGAACAGCTACTTCCCTTCAACCATTTGGTTCTTGAACCAACCTGCACAACCCTAATCACTACCTCAGTATAGCAACACTATGACCACTTTGCACTACAGTGGACTTTTTTTTGTTCTAATTGTGTTCTTTCTTGTATAATTTTGTGTAAGTTATGTTTAATTTATGTTTTTCTTGTGAATGTTGTGTCTCTGATCCTATGTGCCCGTGAAGCTGCAGCAAATAAGTTTTCCATTTGCAATTGTGCATACATGGACTTGTGCATATGACAATAAACTCAATTTGACTTGAGATCTGCTGTTTTTACCCAGTCTGGCCTGTGTGTGACTCCAACCCCGCCAACATTAATTATTTCCTCTGTTCTGGGGCAATTAGCAATGGATAGTAACGGCCAAGGCCATGGACATGCTGTGAACAAAGGAATCGAATCAAAATTACAGGCACAGTACAATTTGCGAGCATCTCAATGACAGCTTATGAATCCTCCTGTTGCACCAGGACCCCCCAAGAGCTTTACAGCCAATGAAGTCCTTCTTGACGTGTACTTACTGTTGTAATGTAACAGATAATGACCAGTTACTCTGTTCCTTAGTAATGCTGAGTGAGGGATGAATATTGGCTTAGGCACCCAGGAGTATGACCTTTCTTCTACTGGCCCTGAGGTCTCAAAGTTCCATCCGGGAGAGCCGACAGGGACCTCATTTTGATGTGTCATCTGAAAGGTGACACCTCTGACTGTGCAGCACTCCATCAGTAATGCATTGGAGGAGCCAGCCTAAGTTTTTTGTGCTCGAATTTCTGGAGTGAGACTTGAGCCCACAATCCTCTGACAAGAGTCCTACCATAACTGACGTCTTAGGAGAAGAGCTTGGGGCCCAGGGTGTTTGAAGCTTGACTCCCAAAGTCAAATAGCTCATGGTTAGGGACCAAAAGGCTGCTGGTGCCTTTGGAACTAAATCCTAGCATGAATCAGCACTTTGACAAGATGGAGGCAGAAAAGGCACAGTCCGAGCCTGTGATCATAATTACTTCACCACAATCTGCTGGATGTTTTAAGTGTCCACATATGTAGAGTTAAAGGGTAGATTCCCCTCTTTATCCAAGTCTACCTTGTATGCCCCCTTTAAATTTCAACCCATATTCACAGTAGGATAAATTCTCAGACAGCTCTCCCCATGCATGTCCCACTGAACTAACACTGAAAGACGATCCGATGGTCTTCAGGCATCACTGTCATCCAAGGTGGGTCAGAAACCCTTGCCAGGAATCGATTTGTACCCTCCCTCCATTTGTCCAGTGACAGGTACTCAACTGATCATTAAACAGTGCAGCTCATGGTGGGTGGGTAGACACAGGCTGGAAACAAATTGATTGTGATCAATGATGTGTGTTATTTAAACACACTGATTACCCACATAGATGTGTTACATACAATCTGCATTGCCCCAGTATTCACTTATAAAATTTGTAGCCGCTTCCCCAAAAGGCAAAGCCTTCTCCATTAGAATTCATTGTCATTGTAATTCCAATGGAACATCAACAGACACTGATTTTAAAAACCTTAGTCATTCGCTTTGCTGTATTTAAGCTGCGTTTTTTAACACCGTACATCTGCCCGGTACATTACATTTCCAGATGCGTATTTTTCAACATCCCCTTTAACTGCAAAAAAAATTGCACTCAATGTAATTGTAGGGTGATTTATGCAACATCACACTAAACCCTGCGTTACGTTTTAATTCCCTATTTTAGATATAAAATGTGCAAAGTCTATTTACATAAGCACGTAAATTGCAAAAAGGCGGCGAATGAAGAATGCAAAATAAAATTATTGCGATGAAGGCATTGCGCAGCCAGAAACGGCGTCTTTTTAACATATAATTCTTAACGACGTTTTAATGATTCACATCTTCTTTTAATTATTGACATTAAGTAATGCCGATAAAACCCCCTTTTAAAACATGCAATGCAAAAGAAAAGCGTTATTTTTTTCAGCTAAGATGCATGCATAAAGCGAAAGGGATGTAAATGCAGTTTTTTGTTTACCTGTTTGATGTGAAGCAGGGTGATTGAAAATCAGATGAAATTCGCTGCAGTGTTCCCGACTCATAGCCTGTCCTGACAGCGCCTCGCCACGGCGGGCGCTGTAGGACAAACTCCCAGGACATCCAATATGGGTGTGGAGCCGACATTTCTGTATTAAATGGAAAGGTAAACTCAGTATAGAAGTTGCATTTTAACATGTAATAAACATTTACAGCTACGTGTCCTCGCCTCACTTTATATAGCACTTCTATATTACTTGCACTGATGTCGTTATGTTTATTTTGTTGTTTTAACTTGTGTATAATTTATGTTAATTCAAGTTTATGTTAACTTATGTTTGTAATGTGCTGTGCTGCTGCTGCAAAAGCTAATTTTCCTAACATTTATACCTTGGGTACGTATGACTATGACAATAAACTTGAACTAGTACCTTAAATATAATGCATCAGAGGATCAGATGGATCTTGGGGTCCGAGTCCGTAGGACGCTCAAGCAGCTGCACAGGTTGACTCTGTGGTTAAGAAGGCATACGGTGTATTGTCCTTCATCAATCGGGGAATTGAATTTAGGAGCTGAGAGGTAATGTTGCAGCTATATAGGACCCTGGTCAGACCCCACTTGGAGTACTGTGCTCAGTTCTGGTCGCCTCACTACAGGAAGGATGTGGAAGCCATAGAAAGGGTGCAGAGGAGATTTACAAGGAATTTGCCTGGATTGGGGAGCATGCCTTATGAAAACCGGTTGAGGGAACTCGGCCTTTTCTCCTTAGAACGACGGAGGATGACGGGTGACCTGATAGACGTGTATAAGATGATGAGAGGCATTGATCGTGTGGACAGTCAGGGGCTTTTTCCCAGGGCTGAAATGGTTGCCACAAGAGGACACAGGTTTAAGGTGCTGGGGAGTAGGTACAGGGGAGATGTTAGGGGTAAGTTATTTACTCAGAAAGTGGTGAGTGAGTGGAATGGGCTGCCGGCAACGTTGGTGGAGGCGGATACAATAGGGTCTTTTAAGAAACTTTTGGATAGGTACATGGAGCTTAGAAAAATAGAGGGCTATGGGTAAGCCTAGTAATTTCTATGGTAGGGACATGTTCGGCACAACTTTGTGGGCCAAAGGGCCTGTATGTGCTGTAGATTTTCTATGTTTCTATGTATCACCAACTAGAGGGCCTAGGTACAAGGTGAGAGGGGAGAGAGTTAATAGGGACCTGAGGGGCAACTTTTTCACCCAAAGGGTAGTCAGTATATGGAATGAGCTGCCAGAGGAAGTGGTCCAGGCAGGTACATTAACAACATTTGAAAGGAACTTGGACAGGTACATGGAAAGGAAAGGTTTAGAGGGATATGGGCCAAATGCGGGCATATGGGACCAGCTTAGATGGGCATCTTGGTCGGCATGGACTGTTTCTGTGCTGTGTGACTCTATGACTGCGAAGATGGCACTGAGCCTTTCAGGAAATAGAGAAGGGGACCAAAATCTTGGTGGAGGAGGAAGATTTTCAGGAGCAAACCTGGAGGAGGGCTGAGGCTGTTGCTATTGGTGGATTCACCTCGGGGCCAGTGTAACGGTGTGAGAGGAGTATAGTGACATAGGAGAGCTGTAGGACTGATTAAATGCAGATGTAGGAAATCTGTGATAAAAACAGAAAATGCTGGAAACACTCAGCAGGTCAGGCAGCATCTGTGGAGAGAGAAACAGTTAATCCGATCTGATGAAGGGTCCTGACCCTGAAACATTAACTGTTTCTCTTTCCACTGAGGCTGCCTGACCTTTGAATGTTCCAGGCACTTTCTGTTTCTGCTGGTATTGGTTTATTATTGTCTTGTGTACCGAGATACAGTGAAAAACTCTTGTTTCTGGTATCGTAGGGCTGATTAGGTGGTTGCAGAGGCAGGAAGGGGCAAAGGGTCTGAGAACAAGGGTGAGAATTGGTTGTTGCTCAATCAAGAGCCGGTAAGCATAGGGTTTTGGGGTGATTGGAGGTCAGGACAGAGGCAACTGAGGAAGACCCTCAAGTTTAGTGAGGGAGGCTGGCTTTGGGAGGTTTTACTCAGAAGATGCGGGGGTCTGAAGCTCATCCAGCATTTATCATGCACTGAGGGCAGTGAAGAATCCATCACATTGCTGCCAGTCTGGAGTCACATATACACCAAACTGGGTCAGGGTAGCAACACACAAAGTGCTGGAGGAACTCAGTGGGTCAGACAGCATCTATGGAAGGAAATGGACAGTCAGCGTTTTGGACCAGGACACTTCATCTGGACTGAAAGACAGAGGGCAGCTGATTACCTTCCCTGAAAGTCACGCATGAACCCATCAGTTTATAATAACATCCAAGTAAATCTATGGTTATCATCATTGTTATCAGTTTTGTTTTATATCAGAGATTTATTTAGTTACTTGCCAGGTTGGGATTGGAATTCCTGTTCTCCAGACAAATGTCAAGGACTTCAGAAACTAGTTCAGGAACTTAAAACATTATTCTACCATATCCTCCGTGTTTGAGTAGAGTCATAGAGTCATACAGCAGAGAAACAACTGGTCCATGCTGACCAAGATGCCCATCTAAGCCAGTCCCATATGCCTGCATTTGACCCATATCCCTCTAAACCTTTCCAATCTGTGTACCTGTCCAACTGTCTTTTAAAAGTTGATATTTTACCTGCCTCAACCACTTCTTCTGGCAGCTCATTACTGACCATGATTTGGGGTGAAATAGTTTCCCCTCAGGTTCCTATTAAATCATTCCCCTCTCACTTTAAACCTATGCCCTTTAGTTCTTGATTCCCCAACCCTGGGCAAAAAGACTGAGTGCATTCACCCTCTCTATATCCCTAATGATTTTATACACCTCTATAAGATCACCCCTCAGTCTCCTCCGCTCCAAGGAACGAAGTCCCAGCCTGTCCAACCTCTCCTTATAATCCTGGCAACAGTCTTGCAAGAGTAGCTAACTCTTGTAATAATAAAGCTGTGGATGGGGGTTTCAGCAAAGGATGAGCTGAGCATTTACAGAGTTGGACAGTGTTTTGGAGATGGAGATAGTCAGTGAAGGCCATGATGTATGGTTCGAAGCTCAGCACAAGGACAACTAAGACGCCAAGGTTGCAAACAGCCTGGTTCAGTTTCAGACGGTTGCTGGAGAGAGTGAGCAAGGAAGAGAGTTTTTGACAGGGACCAAAACCTTTGGTTTTCTCAATGTTAAATCAGAGGTGGTTCCTGCTCTTCCTGAATTGAATGGCGGACAAGTTGCTTGACAATTCAGGAAGATTGTTGGTTGTAGGTGGAGGTGAACTGGAACAGAGAGTGTAAACCGAAGCTGTGTCTTCAGGTGATAGTCAGGTAAAGATAATATAATGCTGGTATATATGGGAAATGTGTAACATCCATTAAAATAACCTTGCTTTCACAGCCACTGGACATTCCAAAGTAATTTGCGGTCAATTAAGTAATCCTGGAGTGCAGCCACTGTTGTTTTGCAGACAATGTGTCACAGGATTTGCCTTTGTAAATGGCAACTGTTCCCACCATCAGCAATGCAATAGGCCAGATAATCCACTTTGGGTATATTACCTTAATATTGATTTTCCAGATTGCACAGTGGTAGGCTTCTACACAATGGGCTGGATCGTACAATTCACAGAAAATCAAAACAATTGCAGATGCAGGGAATCTGAAATAACGGAAAATTCTGTAAGCACTCAGCAGGTAAAGCAGCATATGTGGAGAGAGAAACAGAGTTAACTGAATATCCCTTTGTCCATACATCAACCTAAGTACAGTTCTGAACACAGTACAGCAAGAAACTGCAGAGGGTTGTGAACACAGCCCAGCACATCACGGAAACCAGCCTCCCCTCCATGGACTCTGTCTATACTTCTCGCTGCCTTGGTAAAGCAGCCAGCATAATCAAAGACCCCACCCACCCTGGACATTCTCTCTTCTGCCCCTCCCATTGGGCAGAAGATACAAAAGCCTGAAAGTACTATCACCAGGCTCAAGGACAGCTTCTATCCCGCTGTTATAAGACTATTGAATGGTTCCCTAGTACGATAAAATGGACTCTTGACCTCACAATCTACCTCGTTATGACCTTGTACCTTATTGTCTACCTGAACTGCACTTTCTCTGCAGCTGTTACACTTTATTCTGCATTCTGTTATTGTTTTACCCTGTACTGCCTCAATGCACAGTTGTAATGAATAGATCTATATGAACGATTTGCAAGACAAGTGTTTCGCTGTACCTCAGTACATGTGACAACAATAATAAACCGATTCCAACCTCCTGAAACATAAAACGAACTTGTTTTCTCTTTCCTGGTTCTGACAAAGAGTCTTTGATCTGAAACATTAATTCTGTTTCTCTCTCCACAGATGCTGCCTGGCCTGCTGAGTGTTTCCAGCATTTGCTTTTTTTAGTTTTGTTCAACTCTATTATTCTTGAGGTTTTCTGCACACTCCCCCCCCCCCCAACCCCTGTTGGCCATTCCAGGGTCTTTTGCCTTCCTCTTGCCCCTCTCGGAGTTTCCAAGGATTTATTGTTCTTTGAAGAAGTAACATGCTGTTCATTAAGAGGAACGAGTGGATGAGTCGAGCTTAGGTTTGCAGAAGGAATTTGAAATGGGATTGCATCAAAGATTATTACAGAAGATAAAACATGGTTTAAAAGTATAATATTTTAGTGTGGATAGAAGATTCACTGGGTAACGGGTACAGGGAGTAGGCAGATGAGGGACTCTTTGGAATTGGTTTATTGTCTTGCATACCATTCATACAGATCAGTTTATTACACAGTGCATTGAGGTAGTACAAGGGAAAACAATACAGAATGCAGAGTAAAGTGTAACAGCGGCAGAGAAAGTGCAGTGCAGGTGGACAACGAGGTACAAGGTCATAATGAGGTAGATTGTGAGATCAAGAGTCACCTTATCATACTAGGGAACCATTCAATAGTCTTATAACAGCGGGATAGAAGCTGTCCTTGAGCCTGGTGATAGTACTTTCAGGCTTTTGTATCTTCTGCCCGATGGGAGAAGGGAGAAGAGAGCATGTCCGAGATGGGTGGGGTCTTTGAATATGCTGGCTGCTTTATCGAGGTAGCGAGTAGTATTAGGCGGAGCTGTAGTCAATAAACAATAGTCTAACATTGGTGTCTTTCTGGTTGGTAAGATGTGAAGATTGATGTGCCACAGGAATCTGTATTGAAGCCACAAATTGTTGCCCCATAAGTAGTTTAGATGAAAGAACAAAGGTATGGCTATTAAATTTACTGACACAAAGACAGGTGGGAAAGGAAGTTGTACTGAAGAGGTATGGAGGTTACAAAGGGATATAGATAGATGAAGTGAATGGGCAAAGATCTGTCAAATGGAGTGTTATGTAGAAAAATGTGACATTGAACATTTTGGCATTGAAACCAAAAAGAACAGCTCATTTTCCAAATGGAGAGAGGTTGCTGAGCTCTGAGATACAGAGGCCTCAGAGTGTCCCAGTGCATGATTCACAAAAGGCTGGTATGCAGGTACAGTGAGTAGTTAGGAAATCTAATGGAATATTACTGTTATTGTGAGGAGGCTTGAAAACAAAAGTTGGAAGGTTGGGGTTTAGTTACACAAGGCACTGGTGAGACCACATCTGGAGCACTGTGTACAGTGTTAGTCCCCTGGTTCAAGGAAGGATGTAAATGCATTGGAAGCAATTTGGAGAAGGTTTACTAGACTGATACCTGGCGTGGAGGAGTTGCCTAGTGAAGGCAGGTTAGACAGGCTCGGCTTGTATTTTCAGATGTATAGGAGAGATAGGCACATGAATATGCAGAGATGACTTGATTGAAACATATAGGTCATGAGCGGTCTTGATAGGGTGGATGTAGAGAGGATGTTTACTCGTGTGAGAATCCATGTAAGACGGAGATCAGGTGAACTTTTTTCTGTCAGATGGTGGTGAATCTTTTGGAACTCTTTCCTTAAAGGAGGGTGAAATCAGAATCTTGAGTATTTTTATGGCTGAGGCATGCGTATAGTTGACAGGCAAGGAGTTGAAAGGTTACCGTTGGTAGGCAGGAAGGCTGAATCAGGGTTATAATAAATCAGCCATAATTTTATCAAGGAGCTAAGTGACTGCTGCTGCTAGTTTTATGATCGTATGTACTGCCTCCATCTCGGCCACTCCTGGGGCTCGGTATTTGCCCCCCCCCCCCCCAATCTGAGACCTCAGACATCTGTTCCTTCAGCAACCGAACCACATTGAGTTTTCCAATTTTAGGTAATCCTCCCATCCTGTGTTTTTTCCTCCCCCCTTCTGATGGTCCTCCCATTTTTGTCCCCTTTCCCACCCCTCCAGCCCCCCATCACCCATCTGTGTCTCCTTCCCCCTCCTGTTCCATCCACCCACCTCACCCACAGGCTCCCCGCCCCCCACCTGGTTCTGGTTCCATTTGCCATACACCTCTCCCCTAATAGTTCCCATTATCACCTCCCTTATCCATCAGAGTCCAGCACTGGTAACCCTGATAATCTTCCTCCAGCAGCTGCCTCCAACCACCTCCCCTCCCCCTACCTCACGCCACCTGCCTCTCCTTTTGTTTTCATTGTTCTTTTCTTTGTCTGTCACCACCTATTGTTCACCTCTCACCGTCTCCCTACTCCATCCCGGCTTGTCCTGCCCTACACACCTCCTCAGTCGACCAATCACCTCCAGCCCTAATCTCACCACTTCCCCCTCCTCTTTATACTGGCTACCTCCCCTCTCCAATCTCAATCCTGATTCAGGGCTTTGACCCGAAACGTCGACAATTCCTTTCCTTCCACAGATGCTTTTGACCCGATGAGTTCCTCCAGCAGATTGTTTGTTGCTCCGAATTCCAGCATCTGCAGTGTCTTGTGGATGGATTTCTGGGTTGACTTGATTGTTGGGGATGGTGGGGGGAGAGGGGAAAGGGGGAGGGAATAGTGACACTTGATTGGAGCATTGAACTGTAGTGCACCAAAGGATGTTTATTGCAAAAAGAAAATGATAATTACTGAAATCACCAATTTAATGGCATGATTGAAATATTTTTAAAGGAAATATAAAATATATTTACGACGTCCCCAAAGGAAAATACTACTGACTTTTTCAAATTGCTGCAGTTAATAAAAGTAGCTATTATTTTTATGTAAGTTTGTCTGTCTTGTCCATAACTCATCAACATTTTTGAAGCTCCTCCCTCCATTTAGGTAGCACCTTCTTTAGTGATGAACCATACATTTAGGCTCTGGACAACCCTGATCTCCCTCATCCACCTGAAAGGCAGGTGGCTCATCCTATGACTCCCCCAGTCCCTTGTTTTCCCTCTCCCCTTCCAGCAGTCAGAGGTAGGATAGTATAGTGGTTAAGTTATTGGACTAGTGACCAACATTCTGGAACATTGATCCAGAGACATGAGTTCAAATCCTACTCTGCCAGCTGTGGAATTTAAATTTTAAATTTAAAACAAATATTTCAATAACTATGAAATTTAAACAAAAATGTCCTGTCTCAGAAATGTAGTCAATTAACAATTGATTGTCACAAAAATAAATTTATATCACTAATGTCCTTCAGGGAAGGAAATTTGCTGTCCTCCTACAGTCTGGCCTGTCTGTGACTCCAGACCCACAGATGTGCTTGTCCTTTAAGTGCCTCTCCGGTTCAGAGCCAATAAGATCGAAAATCAGCCCTGATGCAGGGTGTTGATCTGAAATGTCAACAATTCCTTTCCTCCACAGACACTGCTTGACCCGCTGAGTTCCTCCAACAGATTGTTTGTTGCTCCAGATTCCAGCATCTGCAGTCTCTGGTGTCTCCAGGGGCAATAAGAGATGGACAATAAATGTTTCAAGTGCTACTCACATTAAGAGTCAGAATCAGGTTTATTATCACTGACGTATGTCGTGAAATTTGTTCTTTTGCGGCAGCAGTACAGTGCAAGACATAAAAATTACTATAATTTACAAAAATAAATAAATAGTGCAAAAGAGGAATCGTGAGGTAGTGTTCATGGACCGTTCAGAAATCTGATGGCAGAGGGGAAGAAGCTGTTCCTAAAACATTGAGTGTGGGTCTTCAGGCTCCTGTACCTCCTCCCCGATGGTAGTAATGAGAAGAGGGCATGTCCCGGATGGTAAGGGTCCTTAGTGATGGATGCTGCCTTCTTGAGGCACCGTCTCTTGAAGATGTCCTTGATGGTGGGGAGACCTGGCTTATAAATACTAATTCACATTAGTATAAAGAATAAATAAACCATTAATTAACCCTCCATTAAATGCCACAGCCAGTAGAGCCTCACAGTTCTGGCAACCCTGGTTTAATCCTGACCTTTGGTGCTGTCTCTGTGGATTCTGCACATTCTCCTTATGACCGCATGGGTTTCCCCCGGGTGCTCCAGTTTCCTCCCACATCCCAAAAAAACATGCAGGATGGAAGGTTAATTAGCCACTGTAAGTAGTCCCTGGTGTGTAGGTGAGTGGTAGAATCTGAGGGTGGAGGAGTTGATGGGATGTGGGGGGAATAAAATGGGATTAGTATGAATGGGTGCTTGGTGGTCAGCGTGGATTGAGTTGGCCGAAGGGCCAGTTTTCTTATCTTCTCTGGGCTGTAAAGGCTTTGTAATATAAAACATATGATAGTAAGTGACAAAGAGATGCTTATCAGTTGTGTACTATGCCAAGGCAGAAGTCTGTAGCCTCCACAAGATCAACAGCTGAGCAGCAACTGAACTGCAATGCTACAGCACGCAAAATTGGTGGTCATCACCCTTGCCTTTAGGTCGGAAGGCTGCATTTGTCCAACTGCAGAGAAATAAAATTCCTTTATTTCTCTATGACCCTACCTCAGCACAGAGTTTGGCATTTGAGAGGAAAGAAGGGTGGTGAAGAGACGTGGCTCAAGCTTTCCTCCTGGCATGAAATCTCTTTGCATTGTTATTGCAGAAATAATCCCACACTAAGCAAGGGCCAATCTCTGGAGCAGACTCCCAGGGGAGATGGTGCTAGCATTTAGTATTGATCGATCCAAATGCAAATTAATGAAGTTTCTTCCAGAAAATAACATTTAGGATGCAGAAAGTAGCACAGTAAAACTCCAATAATCCAGTATCTGATTGTTTGGAAATCTAGTTATCTAGACTGTGAGGTGGGGTCCAGAGTGCCAGAGCTGAGACTGGAATCTGGAACACCAGAGGTCAGGGATGTGGGTGGGTGTGCATCCGTAACCAGGGTCCAGAGTCCTGGTATATTTCCCACTCCTTTCTAACTCTGGATTCACAGGAAAATGTATTATACTACTGTGAAACATGTAAAACAAAATGAAATCAAAGTATGTTGGGATATTACTAGCAGTCACATTCAGTAGTCTGGAAAATCTGCTCGTGCAGAGGGTGCTGGGTTATCCAAGTTCTGCTGTAATTGGAGATGTGGTAGAGTTGGCATGGGGGGAGGGGTGGGGGGGAAGCAGGGGCTTGAGCTCTCCCACCACCAGGGACATGCCTGCCCATGTCAGTCTGAGGTGGATTCATTACAAAAAGTCACTTTTCTGTCATCTTTTCATGATGTCCCAAAGTGCTTTATCCTGATGCCTTTTGGTCACTATCATCATGTGTGAAAGCAGACTGCGCACAGCAAGCTCCCACAAACAACCATACGCTCATGGACAGATATTCTGTGCTAATGATGCTTATTGAAGGTCCACTATTAGTGAAGACACTGAGGAGATCTCCCCTGCTGCTCTGTGAAGTAGTACAATGGGATCTTTCATGTCGACTGAGAGGGCAGATGGGACTCGTTTAATGTCTTATCCAAAAGGCTGCACCTCTGACAGTGCAGCATTTCCTCAGTACTGCACTGGAGGTTAAGTCTAGATTTTTGGGTGTTGGTCTCTGCAGTTGGACAAATGCAGCCTTCTGACCTAAAGGCAAGGGTGATGACCACCAATTTTGGATGCTGCAGCATTGCAGTTCAGTTGCTGCTCAGCTGTTGACCTTGTGGAGGTTACAGACTTCTGCCTTGGCATAGTACACAACTGATAAGCATCTCTTTGTCACTTACTATCATATGTTTTAGATTACAAAGCCTTTACAGCCCAGAAACAGGCCAGTCAGCCCCTCTGTACTGTGCTGCACACCGACCTCCTCCCATCCTCTCTCTGTCCCCAACACTCCACCTCCTTCCATTCCCTTCTCCCTCGTGACCTTCAGTTTCCCCTCAAACACATCTATTTAATTTGCCTCAAGTGCTCCATGTACAAGCTGTTCAACATTCCCACACAATTCTGACCGTAAGAAGTTTCTCCTGAATGTATTAATAACTATCAATATTTATGGTCCCCAAGTCTATGTCTCACTCACAACTGGGAACATCGTCTCTACATTTACTGGTTGGGAACACAATTGGGAACATCTCTTTTGCTTCACCCACATCTCTATTTTCCATACTTCTGCCCTCACCGCCCCCCCCCCCCCCCAAGGCAGAACTGGGATAGAGTTCTCCTGGTCCTTACTTACCATCCCACCAGCCTACACATCCAACATCTCATTCTTCACAACTTCCGCCAACTACAACGGGATCCAACCGCCAGCCACATCTTCCCCTCCCCTACCCACTCCAGTTTCTGCAGGGATCACTCTCTCCATGACTCCCTTGTCTGCTCATCCCTCCCCACCCACACCTCTCCCTCCCCAGGCCCTCCCTCTGATAACTTCAGGGGGTGCAACACCTGTCCCTACACCTCCACCCTTACCACCATCCAGGGCCCTAAATAGCCCTTCCAGGTGAGGCGGCCTTTCAAATGCGAATCCCACTGCATTGTTTATTGCATCCGGTGCCCCCGTTGTGGCCTCCTCTACATCGGTGAGATCGGACTCAGATTGAGTGACTTCTCTTGTGCCTCTTGTTCTCTACATCTACCCTACCAAGCACCTTCATCATTGTAAAGACCTTCACCAGCTTGTTAGAGCTGGGTAACTGGGAAACTCCATCTAGAGGACATATCCTCCTTCCAAATTTAGTGCTGACAGGGATTGTACAGAAGCAAACAACATCAGAGGACAATGCTAATGAATAATACACAGAAGTAGATTCCCTCATAAATCACGTGGAGCTGACCAACACTGGCCTGCATTAATGACCAGCTGAGTGAAATCTGGTATTGCTATTGATTGGCCGGAACATTTCTCAGTCCTTTTACAATTTAGGAACAAGAGTGCAACATTTTTATTTGCCGATTGAAAAGGAATAATCTGTCCCTTGCAAATGTTTCCAACCAGTAACATTCAACTGTACCAATCCCGGGTCTGAATCTGGTCTGGGACTATTACCTCACCCAGTCTGGTGTGGGTAGAATTATTCCCAGCAGCCCTTGAACTCATCATTCTGTGGTGCCTGTTATAAACTCAGGATGGCTCAAAGCCCACCACAGCTTCTATCCCACTGTTATAAGACTATTGAATGGTCCCCTAGTATGATAAGATGGACTCCCGACCTCAAAATCTACCTGGTCATGACCTTGCACCTTATTGTCTGCCTGCACTGCACTTTCTCTGTAACTATAACACTATACTTTGCATTCTGTTATTATTTTCCCTTGTACGACCTCGATGCACTGATGTGATGAAATGATCTGTATGGACGGCATGCAAAATAGTTTTTCACTGTACCTTGGCACATGTGACAATAATAACCGATTTACTAAGTACTTTTGAAGTGCAGCGATTGTTTGTAATGGATGGAACTATCCAATGTGATCAAGATTTTGATTGACGCATAAATATTGCCAAGGACACTGGGGAGAATTCTCATGCTCTTCTTCAGTATATTGCTATGTGATCCTTTGCAAGTGGACAGGATCCTGACAAAATGTTTTAGTTTTATTTATTTTTTCCTGATCTGGGTGTCAATGCAAAGCCTTTGGAAGGATGGTGGTGATCTGCAACCTTGAACCAATGCAGTCCTTCTAGTGAAGGTACTCTCAAAGTGCTGTTGGGGAGGGGGTTCCTGGATTTAGACCCAGTAATAATGAAGATATGGTGATATACCCCGCCCCCAAATCAGGATGGTGTGCAACTTGGAAGGGAACCTGTAGGTGGCAGTGTTTGCCTGCATCTGCTGCCCTTCTCCCTCTTGGTGGTAGAGATGACAGGTTTGGGTGGTGGTGTCAGAAAAGCCAAGCAGAGTAACGGCAGTGCATTTTGGAGATGGTGCACACTGCAGCCTCTGGCACTGGTGGCGGAGGGAATGAACGTTTAGCATGGTGCAGTAAGTTCCAATCAAGTGGGCTGCTTCAACCGAGATGGTGTTGAGTTCGTTGGGAGTGGTCAGAGCTGCAAGTGGGGAGAGTTCCATCATGTTCCTGATGTGTAGACAGCGGAAAGGCTTTGAGGTGTCCGGATGTGAGTCACTCACCACAGGATTCCCAGTCTCGGACCTGCCGTTGTAGTCATACATTTATGTGGCTGGTGCAGTTGGGTTTCTGGTCAATGGTGACTCTCAGGATGGAGGACTTAACACCAGTAAGTTCACTGAATGTCAAGCAGTGGTGGGTAGACCCTCTCTTGTTGGAGATGGTTATTGACTGGTACTTTAGTGGCACGTGTTAATTGCCAGTTATCAGCCAATGCCTGAATGTTGTCTAGGTCTTCCAGGCAGGGGCTGCTTCATTTGTCAAAGAGTTGTGAATGGAACTGAACATTGTACAATAATGTTCAAGTATCTTCACTTCGGACCATTTAGTAAGAGGAAGGTCATTGATGAAGTAGCTGAAGATGGTTGGACCTAGGACACTGCCCTGAGGAACTGCTGGGGCTGGGATAAATTACCTCCCAGAACAACAATTATTTTCCTTTCTGAGGTACAACTCCAACCACTGGAGTGTTTTATCCTTAATTCCCATTGTCTTCAGTGTTACCTGATGCCACACTTGTTGAATGCTGCCAAGATCAATCAACCTCACCTCACCTCTAGAACCCGTGTTTGGACCAAAGATGAGATGAAGTTTGGAAAGGCATGATCCTGGTAAAACTCAAACTGGGCAGCAGTGGGCAGGCTCTTGGTAATTAAGTGAAAATCAGAAAAACTGCAGGTGATGAAAATCTGAAATAAAAACAGAAGGTGCTGCAAGTACTCAGCAGGTCAGGCGGCATCTGTGGGGAGAGAAACAAGAGTTAACATTTCAGGCTGGAGACCCTTCATTATAATGACCAGAAACATTAACTCTGCTTCTCCTTCCACAGATGCTGCCTGACCTGCTGAGTGTTTCCAGCAATTTCTGTTTTCATTGCTGTTAATTAAGTGCCACTTGATAGCACTGCCAATGACACCTTCCTTCACTGTACTGACGGTTAAGAGGAGAACGATTGGCTGGTAATTAGCTGGATTAGATTTGTCCTGTTTTTGTTGTGAACAGGACATACCTGGTTAATTATACCAGGTATGTATAACTATACCTGGTCATTTGATGCAGGGTTTCGACCCAAAACATCAACAATTCCTCCCCCCCAACAGATGCTGCTCGGCCTGCTGAGTTCCTCTTGCAGATTGTTTGTTGCTCCAGATACCACTATCTGCAGTCTCTCGTGTCTCCACAAGGTTACCTGGGTAATCTTCCACATTGTCAGGAAGATGTCAATGTTGTAACTGGAATAGTGTGGATAAAGGCACAGCTAATTCTAGAGCTAAGTCTCAAGTACCACAGCTGGGGATGTTGTCTGCTCCCATGCCCTGTGCTGTATCCAGCACTCTCAGACATTTCTTGATATAACATGGGGTGAATTGACTTGGCTGAAGAATGCCTTCTGTGAGGGTGGGAATCTAAGGTGGGAGCTGAGATGGATCATCTAGTTTTCCTTCTGGATGAACGTGGTTGGAAAAGCTTCAGCCTCACCTGTGTTACTCAAAGGCTGGGTTCCACCCAAATCACCATCTCATCCAGACGATAGCATCCCTACTGCCTGGGAGTTTCTATGTGAATCATTGGGGTGGGAAATGTTGGAATATTGGTTAGAGCTGGTGCCTTGCGATCTGTCCAGTCACTACTGTGGACAGCGAGCTGGATCAGTGGTTCACTTTAACCCCTTCCACCCAGCACGTGGTTGATACTGGGTGAGGAAATGGAATGGGACATGGCAGCTGGACCCATGGAGATAGCCCTGAGGTGTATATGGGGGGGGGGGGGGGGAGCCTTCTGGAGGAAATAAAAGAAAACAGAGAGAGAAAAAGACTCAGAAAAAAAACTGTCCTTCCTTTAAAAGGGCAAACATGCTGATCTGGCATAAAAGCATATGCTGAATCATTGGGTAGATGGTCTGGAAAGTTTTATCTTGGGTTCTGGCCTCCTGCTTCTGGTAATACACTAACAGTGCTGAATTGCACAGTGTGATCCAGTCTCCCCATTCCACTGCATTCTGTTGGCTTGTCAGAAATATTGAACCATTCTTCATCCTCGGCTGGTATCCTGAAATAAACCAAGAGTCATGGAAAATGTTAGTAATTATGGATTGCTATAATTTCAATATATTATTAAAGGCTGTACTGATTTCTTAGAATGTATTGTTCATATTCTGCCTGCACATTGAGCAGTAAATGCAGGAATGTGATCAGATCAATAACCCTGTGATTTGTGAACTCTAGACGTTTCCTCAATTTCAGTCTTGCTTCAACCAACATCTTGCCAATTCGACAGTCTAAAACAAGGGGATGTCGTGTGATGAAGATGGATGAGATTTGGGGGAGGGAAGTAAAGTAAATAAATATACCATTTGCATCTGTAGCAGAAGTTTATTAAAATGAAAATTCAAGTCATTGCTTTGTTATCATTGGACTGACCTTTGAGCACCAATGTCACCAACTTCTGGCGATCTTCTGAGATGATGAATGCTCTTTACTGACCTGCCAATATTCTATACTTAAAAAGCAGCCAAATCCCAGAATTTTTGTACGGTAGGGAATCTGATTTAGAACATGCTGGAAATGCATTGTAGGTCAGACAGCGTCTGGGGAGACATAGCTTCACAGTCTGGATGTACATTCCCCTTTCTGAAGAAAGCGACACTGTTGCATTGACATCATCTTCTGTTTTGCTTAATTCATCAAACATTGTAAAAGGTTAGAGGCATGCATCGTATCCTTGTCGACTGCATCAAATAATGCAGAGGTTCCACTAACATATTATTAGAAGCAATAATACAGCAATACTCCTCAAACCCGTTATTTAATGTTAAACTTGGAATCTATGCAAGTGTGAGAACTGAAAGTTGTTGTTTGTCTCCGACTTCAGTAAAAAGCTAGTTAAAATGCAGACTGTTATGCTTGTAAAGCGCATTGAACACGCCCATCTACATTCACACTGCACCACGATCATTCTCCACTTGCACTGACGCAGGATTTTAAAAAAACGCTTTGCACTTTTTCTCTCGCGTGTGTGAGTGTGCGCACACCCTCACCAAGTCCCGCCCATCGCCAGCTTGCATAGGCTCCAGTTGACATCACCCCAACGCCTGTCAAGAGCTCTGGCCAATGAGGCTTCAGGCTGACTTCCTTAAGAAGGTCCAGCGGAGGGCGGCTAGCAGCTGATTGACGTGGTTGCGATGGCGACAGCGGCCGAGTCAGCCACGCTCCCCGGCGTCTGCGAGGTCCCAGCGCCGGGGCAGCTCCAGGATCAGCACCAAGGACAGCGGCATCCCGCACCAGCCAGCCACCAGAGATACTACATTCTGATAGTGATCGGAGAGATCAGCACCGACAACCAGTTGCGATCAGCAATCCTCCATGTTGAGCAAGGTGAGGATAAAACAGGATGGAAACATCAAAATCAGCTGCAAAAAAACCCTGTAATCTTCCACAACCCTGGGATGTTGCTAGAACTGCAGGCGAGGATAATCTCCGAATTATGTTTAGATTTAATATATAACTCTGCATGTTTTCTAAATGTTGACGGTGCAAAGCAAGATTTACATTTATTTAGCACCTTTGCGAACGTCACAGGACAACTCTACAGCCAATGAAATACTTTTGCTATTGTTTTAATGTAGGAAACTCGATAGGCAATGTGTGCACTGCAAGTTCCGACGAACAGCAAGTGATAGTGGCTAGATTTTTCTTTCAGTTGTGTTGATTGAGGGATGAATTTTGGCCAGGGCGCCGCGAAAAACTCCCCTGTTCTTCTTTGAAATACTGCCCGTGGACTCATTGCCATCGACTTGAGAGGTCAAACCGTGTCTCGATTTATCGTCTGATCCCAAAGACACGCCTTTCATGTTTGTATCACGTTAAAATTGTCGCAGCTTCTGAATTAATCAAGGTGGTGCAATGTTGCAATTAAAGTACCTCCTCAAACAGACGAATGTCGGTGCACGCTCTTGTTATAGTCAAACGCTTTCCTAAGAAATGGTGTGATATTAGTCAAAGGCCGGAGCAAGGATTACCTGTGGTGAACTGTTCCAATCGGTTATTTCTCTCATTTAAAAAAAAGAATGCTTTTAAAATTCAGTAGGTTGGGCAGCATCTGTGGAAAGAGAAAACGGTTAATGTTTCTGGTCTGACACAGTTCCTTGAACTTGCAGCATCAGCAGATTTTTTTTGATAAGTCATTTTGTTCATGATTATTTTCCCATCAGATATTGGTTTGCTTATACAGTAACTAAATTGTTTGTGAGATATATTGAAGTGGTTGAAACCATTAAAATATTTTAAACTGAAGAGGGTTGTCCTCCCCTTATGATGGGCTTTAATAACTACTCATTTATTTTCCTACTCAGTCTCTATTCCTGAAGCCCAAAACTACAGATTTCCTACTGCTTGGCATTGGACTCCAGCACGTGCTAATGCACCGGACTGGACAGCTGCTGCTGTATAATCAATAAAAAATATTCCTTCCAACTATGTTAGCAGAAACCGTGGTTTGCAAATTGGAATAGTGAGCCAAGTATGAGCATTGGCATTGTTAGGGGAAGAGGGTATCAGTATTGATAGAGGACCCACAGGACTGTGTCAGTATTTACAGGAGGCCTTTGGGAGGGTTTAGAATACTAAAAACGAGGATAGGAATAAGTTACTTGGCCTCTTAAGCCTATGTCACTATTCAATAAGATCATAGCTGGTCTCGGCTGTGGTAATTCCCCAATCCTTCAAGAATTTATCTACCTCCACCTTAAATACCTCTAATGATCTCGATTTGACCGTTTATAGATTGTCCGCAGGAGTGAGACTGTATCTGCAGGGGTCAACTAGGAGTATCGGAATTTAAAGATGTTTCCCAGAGTGAAGCATCTCTCCGGGGTCTTGGTGGTTGTGACTGCATGGGTCAGATGCTCATTTTGCAGGGGTAACCTTACTGCAGCCTGTCCTGGAGTGTAAGAGTGTTTGGATGCAGTTCATGGTGTGTGTCACTGCCTGGCAGGATCCCTGAAGTGGAAAGTGAATCCTATACTGTCAGCGTAGATTTGTGCAATGAAAATAAGAAGCAAATAAGACAAGTTTTTTTTATCAAAATGCAGGCAGACATAAAGTGACATTTTAGAGGATCAGTTATGGATGAGCTGGGGTGAGGAAAATCTCTGGGATTTGGAGTAAACCATCAGTTATAGCAAAATGAGAATAAAGAGACAGTCCTGAAGAAGGGTCCTGACCCAAAACATTGACCGCCTGCTTTTCTCCACGGATGCTGCCTGGCCTACTGAGTTCCTCCAGCATCATCGTGTTTTTCATCTGGATTCCAGCATCTGCAGTCCTTTGTTTCTCTCATATACTCATGAATATAGTTGGATGTGCTTGCTACTAATTCTATGGGAAAGTAAATAGTCTTTAACTTTTCAACAGAGAGCTAGGCTCTCCAATACATGCAGAATGGACACAATAGTTCCCACAACAGGGGGGAACACAGCTGATAGGATTGCTTCAGGTAATGAAGTGAACCTATTGCAGATTATGAAACACAGTGTATTACAATAACCTGCATTCATGTAGCACCTTTAATACAGCAAAATACCTGAAGATGCATTAAAAGCTTGATATCAGGCCAGAATTGACACCAAACCACACCAGGAAATATTGGGTAAGATGAGCAAAGAGCACGTCCAACTGTACTCGTATGTGAGGAGGGACCAGATGAGGCTGGCTTGTCCTTATTAAGGAGAGTCTTTAACGAAGGAAGAGGCAGATTGGTGAAGAGTTCAGGGAAGGAATCCTGAAGCTCACTGCTTGGCATGTGAGGCATGGTTACCAATGTGAAGTGATTAAATTCGAGATTGGGCAGGAGCCCAGAACATTTGATGTGCAGCAAACTGGTGGGGTCATAGGACAAGGAGATTAAAGAGCTAGGGAGGAGGGAGGCCATGGAAAGATTTGGTAACAAGTGTGAACACTTTATAACTGGGGCTTTGCAGGAGTATGAACAGAGTAAGCTACTGAGTACAGGGGGAGTGGGTGAGTGAAACTTGGTGCAAGATGGGTGACGGTGTCTTCAGCAACGGCTGGGTCAAGGCAGGGAGGGAGACTAGTGACATTGCAGAGGTGGAAGCAGATGGTCTTGGTGGTTGAGAGGGCATGGGTCAGATGCTCAGTTTGGGGTCAGGGAGAGTGCAGAGATGGTGTTCAGTCAAGGCGCCAGGGAGAACGATGAGGTCAGTAGCGGTGGGATTGTGCTTGTGACATCTGAGGAGTGTCCTCAGCCCAACCTCTTTTGCATCAGCCCCCTTGGTCCAATGTGTGCAGCTGAAAGCAAGACTGTGGAGAAACCTGGCAGAAAGGGTGTTGGAGAGCGTGACATTTGTGTGAGTCAATCGTCAGGAACTGGAGTATGATCCCTTTGTAAGAAGGTTGCTAGCCAATTCTCTGATCTGCCTCAGGAAGTTGGGGAAAAGGTGGGACTCTATTGGTCAATATGTGCCTTGCAGTGTTTCTTAATGCACCTTTGCTAGCCCATCTGTCAATACTCAATGGTCATTAACAGCAATGCTTTTGGAGAATGGGCTATCAGCTTGTCGTGCTGGATTTACAGAAGGCATGCTTTTGTCTGTACTGAGTTCACCAGGGAACACCAAGCAGCTATAGAACGGCATCAGGGCTGCTCCACAGGGAGCAAATTCAAGGCTTCCCAGAGCGTTCACCCAAAGGGAGACATCGACGCCTCAACAGAAAATGCTGGAAACACTCAGCAGGTCAGGCAGCACCTGCGGAAGAAGAAACAGAGCTAATGATTCAGACCAAAAACCCTCCATCACAAGTGAATCGTTAATTCTGTATCTCTTTCCGCAGATGCTGCCTGACCTGCTGAGTGTTTCCAGCATTTTCTGTTATTATTTCAGATTTCCAACATCTGCAGCTTTTCTGATTTTTCAGAAGTGTCAAATTCCTGGCAAACCACCGCAGAGTATGGGAAGGCAATGGTGTCATGACCAACCCCCAGTTCATGTTTTCTTAAGACAGGGAAAGAGGCCATTTGGCCCATAGAGTCTATGCTAGCTCTCGGCACAATTATTTCCCTGTAGTCATTCTCTCTCAAATGCCCATCAACTCCACTCACCTACACTGAGGCCCAATTTCCAGTAGCCAACTGACGTACTAACCAGCATATTTTTGGCGTATGCATGGAAATCCACATGGTCATAGAGAGAATGTGCACCAGAGGTCAGGACTGAACCTGGATCATTGGAGTTGTGAGGCTGCAGCACTCCCCGCTGAGTCCCTGTGCTGCCCAGTTGTCTTGGGATTGGTCAATGGATTTTGGAGGCCTCGCCTCCATTTCATATGGAGCAGGTCCAAGTTCAGGTTTATTGTCACGGGCATACATACCCAGGGTATAAA
The DNA here is from genome assembly GCF_009764475.1 of Pristis pectinata. NCBI lineage: Eukaryota > Metazoa > Chordata > Chondrichthyes > Rhinopristiformes > Pristidae > Pristis > Pristis pectinata. The sequence goes on from NC_067436.1 coordinate 18,310,570, forward strand.
TGCCATGAAAGTTAACTTTTTGCAGTGGCATTACAAACATGACAACATAAATTAATAAACTTAAATGAACATAAATTGTTCATAACTTACACAACAAAAATAACATAACAACATTAGTGTAAACTGAGGGAAATATAGTCCCAAGATTACTAAGGCATTTATCCAAGAAGCATCCAAGTTCCAGAGAAGAGTTGTGAGATCCAGCATGATGTATTCCCAGTGCAACAGTCGCAAAGCTTTAATCTTCTGTTCACCATTGGGAATCTCTATCACCCTTCATTGGCTCCAGGCCTCTACTGTTCCTTGGTTGGGTCCCAAAGGCTTTGCTTTGTCCTGATTCCAAACCTAGGTCTCTTTCCAAGCTGGCCAAATCTTGGCTCAATGCAGGTGGTGAAGTGGGGCCCTTTGTAACTCCTGGAAGCCACATACAGTCAGTGATGTGTCGGATGGCTCCCCGTCTACCCATTCCTAATGTTCATTCAGGGGTGATGGAACTTGGTATTTCTTGGTCTCCAGTGTTGGTAGGTCTGTACTTGGTCTCCATTGAAGGTGGTATTTCTTGGCCCCCAGTGTTGGTAGGTCTGCACTGATAAAGAAAAAGAGACTTGAAGTTCCACAGCCCCTTTCATCTCTCTTTGTAGCCTGATGTGTGGTGACTGTGGTAATGTAGAATACACAGCTAGACCCAGGCAGTGACCTGATAATCTGTTTTAGTGATGCTGGTTGCCTGGACTCCAGTATTAAATTCCTTGCCTGAATTCAAAGATGCATCACAGGACATTTGTCATCTTTCCAAGAAAGAAGGCAAGCCCTCGATTGAATGTCTCAGCCGAAAGTCAGCCCCTCCAACAGTGCCACACTGCCTCTGGGTGTCAGCCTGTACAAACACATGAGGTCTCTGGAGTGGGACTTGAACCCACAACCTTCTGACTCCGAGGGAAGAGAGAGATGCTCAATGAGCCACCGTTAATTATTCTTTTAAACCTTACCTTGCCGCTTGGCATTTCCATCACAATTTGCACTTCCATTTCCATCTCTTTCTGTTCTGCGTTTTTTTTTAACCTTATTCAGGATGCCATGTTCCTTCACATAGATTTCTATTAATATTTTTTTTAAAAATGGACCAGTTGCAAATATCACTTGAGGTCCTGTTAAATTATGCATCAGATTTGATTTTCTGTTACTGATCTTAGACTCTGGCACCATTAGCGAGGAACGCTTTGCTCAGTTTGGTAATGAGGGGCTATTAAGACAACAGGACATCATTTTAGATCCGTCCACTTTGCCAGAAATCTAATCTGCTCAGAGTGGTTCTGAGTCATGGAGCGATACAGCACAGATACAGGCCCTTCAGCCCAACCAGTCCATGCTGATCACAGTGACCACCCAGCTAGTCCTAATTTCCTGCATTCAGCCCATATCCTTCTCAGCCCCACCCCTCCATGTACCTATCCAAGTGCTTCTTAAATGATACTATTGTAGCTGCTTCAACCTCTGGCAGCTCGTTCCATATACTCACCACCCTCTGCATGGAAAAACTTGCCCCTGAGGTCCCTTTTAAATCTTTCCCCTCTCACCCTAAATCTATGCTCCGTAGTTTTGGACTCCTCTACACTGGGAGGGAGAAAGACTGTTACCATCCACCTTATCTACGCCTTTTATAATTTTAAATACTTCTATGAGGTCATTCTCCCTCCTTCTCCTACGTTCCAAGGAATAAAGGCCTCGCCTGGCCAACCTCTCCCTATAACTCAGGCCCTCGAGTCCTGGCAGCATCCTCGTAAATCTTCTCTGCACTCTTTCCAGTTTAACCATGTCTTTCCTTTAACAGGGTGACCAAAACTGTACCCAGTGCTCCAAGTGGGGCCTCACCTCCCTTGTCCCTGACACTCTGGGTCCCAAAAAACAGTACTATATCTTGGTTGATGCTCCCTTCTCTGCACAGATGAGAACTTAAATCCAAAGTCTTGCAATGGTGGTTGAAATTGGTGTCAGTTTTGCAGTTGTCAGAGGCAGGTTGGGGACACAGAGCTTGTTGAACCACCACTAAGGCAACAGAATCAGATAGCTATTTAAGAATCGCATGGTAGTAGGGAGAAACAAGAGAGGTGGACTAGCGAATGTCCTTCAGAGAATCGGACTACTCCCTGAGCCAAAGGCTTAGAGCTTCTTTAATGCTACGATCACGTAGAGGAGAGAGTCCTTGACTTTATGTCTTGTGTTATTTCAAAACCTTTACCATTTATTTCATTTTATTCCTGCAACGGAACGTGGGTTCCGAGAATGGCAGCATTTATTGCCCATCTCCATTTGCCCTAAACCGAGGCAGCAGTTAAGGGTCAGTTACGGGTCTGGAGTCAGGTGTAGACCAGCCCCACTAAGGACGACAAATTTCCTCCCCTGAAATGCATTAGTGATCCAGATGAGTTTTTTTGCAACAATTCAGTAGTTTCATAGTCATGGAGTTACACAGCAGGGAAACAGGCCCTTCGGCCCAACTCGTCCATTCTAACCAGAATGCCTGTCTAAGTTATTCCCCATTTGGCCCATTTCATATCCATGTACCTGTCCGAATGTCTTTTAAACATTCTAATTGTACCCACCTCTACCACATCCTCTGGCAGCTCGTTCCACGCACCCACCGCCCTCTGTGTGGAAAGCTTGTCCCTCAGGTCCCCTTTAAATCTTTCCCCTCTCACCTTAAACCTGTGCCCTCTAGTTTTAGACTTCCCTACCTTGGGGAAAAAGGCGGTGACCATCCACTTATCTATGACCCTCGTGATTTTATAAACCTCTATAGGGTCACCCCTCAGCCTTCGCTCCAGGGAAAACAAGTCTCAGCCTATCCAGTCTCTCGTCGTAACTCGGGTGAAAAGGAAACGAGGGACGAAGGGAACATTCCAAGAGCCAGATTGATCAGAGGGGCCAAATGGCCTCCTCCTGAGTCATGAAGGGTATATGAAGGTTGCTGATATCAGCAGCTGTGGCTGTGAAATCACTGGATTGTCAAACTAACCACCTGGCTCACCAACGTCCTTCAACAGAGTCACTGTTACTGAGCCTGACTGCTTTTCTAATTTCAGATATATATACTTCTTTGAATTTAAATTCCCCTGCTGTGCTGGTGGGCTTCAAACACATATGGCTGCTGTCTGGTCTGATAATTTAACCATTTACCTCCTTATTAATTAGATTCAGCTTACTTTATCAAACACCTTTTAGGTATTTTATGTACACTATTAGGGAAAGTACGTAGAAGGCTTTATGTTGTAAGGTTACTCCTCCAGAATTGCTCCTGGCAGCTCCTTGCTGAATGTAGGTTCAATCAATAGGTCAATATTTGATAAAAACACTCACCACATCACCATGTCAGGGGAGTGAGGTACAGGCAAGGCCCAAGAATCTGATGTGCATTCAGTCATGAGCATCAGCTAGGAAAGCCAATGAGAGGGAAAGTCAAATGTGTGGGAATTAACAATGCAGCCAATTCTAACAGGATGGTTGCAGTTAGACTTCTCCGGGTATTGAAGGCTTTGGACAATTACTGCACAGTTTTTTTTTGTCCATTTCAGCTGAATGTCAATGTGACTGGCTACTGCTGTCCTTCCCAGTTACAGCCAATGGACTAAAGGTGGAAAAGTGATGCAAGACGTATCACATGGCAACATCTGCCTCCTTTATGATGTGGCTGGAGGCTCTTGGTCCATTTGATAGGGATCAGATTACGCGGCATTGCAGCCCAGGGATTCAGGGAGGAAACTCGATCCGGATGGATGGATTCCCAGATATAATTAAGCGGGGCTCATGTCTCTGAGGTCACCACCATCTGAAATAAGTGATATCAAACTAAAGCATAGTGTGTTCTTTCTTCGCGTTGTTTGACTGTTATCTCATGGGAATAATTTTGAAAGCTTTGCAGGTGGAAGTATTTATAGATACTTAGGCAAAGAATGGCTTTTCAACCACAAAATATATATAATGTGTGGAAGAATTATAGTGATTCTAATAGAGCACCAGGGAGGATAATTGGAATTGGCAATGTAGTAACCAACCCATTTGCATAATTTAGTTTTGCACAGGGAACTCCTAGTTGTGCATTCAAATCCCACTCCAGACACTTTGGCACAAAAGTCTTGGCCAACACCCTTACTGCAGTACTGTGCCACTGTCTCTTGGATGAGACGTTAAACTGAGATCCCTCTGTCAAACTGATGCAGGTAATCCCATGGCCACCATACTGAAGAACAATAGGGGTGAACTCCTCGATGTTCTGGCGAATACTTACCCCTCAGTCAACATAACTCCAGATCAACATCTGGTTGTTGCTTCATTGGAGATTGCTGTAAACAAACAGGCTGCTGCACTTCCACAGTGACGTGAAGAGTTTTATTGGCTATAAGGTGCTTTGGGATATCTTGCATGGGTTGTGAATTGCGCAATATTGTATTGGTTTATTATTGTCACTTGTGACCGAGGTACAGTGAAAAACTTGTCTTGCATACTGTTCATACAGATCAATTCATTACACAGTGCATTGAGGTAGTACAGGGTAAAAACAATAACAGAATACAGAGTAAGGTGTCACAGCTACAGGGAAGTGCATTGCAGGTAGACAATAAGGTGCAGGGTCAAACAAGGTAGATTGTGAGGTCAAGAGTCCATCTCATTGTATAAGGGAACCGTTCAATATTCTTATCACCGTGGGATAGAAGCTGTCCTTGAGCTTGGTGGTATGTGCCCTCAGGCTCCTGTATCTTCTGCCTGATGGGAGAGAAGAGAGAATGACTCAGGTGGGGTCTTCGATTATGCTGGCTGCTTCACCAAGGCAGCAGGAGGTATAGACAGAGTCCATAGAGGTGCACTGCCATTTTTTCTAGCTTTCAGTCCTAACCTAGTCTTTCTAACCTTTTGAGATCTGCCTGTCTCTTTAAACCCATAAGTGGGGCTCATTCTTTTGTATCTGTTTGCCTGGCATCTCCTGGGGTTTGGTGTCCATTTCCCATCTCACTGTGCTCCAGTGAAGTCCCTTGGTCTGCTGAAGGGTCCACACTGATGTTTTTGCTGCTCTTCTGATTGAACCAGTTTCTCTTCAATACTTGTACAAGTTCCAATCCCATCTTAATTTACCATCAATCTATATAGTAAATCAGGTTAAATCTTCCAATTATCTCCTGCACCTGAATTGGATCAGTCATAACATTTAAGAGGATTTCTAGTCTGGTTTCTGTAGCCACTCCTTGCAATTTAACTCATTAAGCCCTGGCACCATTCTGGTGATTATGCCATTAAATTCTCTTGCCCAGTACAGAATGCAGGTAGGGTCACCAGTGCCTTGTACACTGGTGATATAACCCTGCGTGTGCTTCTTTAAGATAAAACCTGATGTTATATTAATCATTTCAATTGTTTTAGTTCCTGTGCACTAGTTTGTTTCTTCTTGACATTTAGAAATTATTCAGCTCCATCTGACACTGTTTTGCCTACTCAATTTATCAGTGCTCCACTACACCATACCACCTAGTGTGTGTGGTTATAAACTTGGGGGAATGGTGAGGTGTTTATCCAAGACTCTACAAAATGAGGTGGAAAACAGGGTCAGGCCAGACCCCTGGGGTACAACTAGTCATATCCTGCACTTCTGTTCACAAATAGACTGCCAGGTTACCACAGTGACTCCACATCGAACATATCTGAGGATGAAACAGGAACTATAGTAATGCAAAGCCCTCCATTTCCATTTATGTCAACTCTCACTGCAATTTCAGAGCCAATAACATAGTTTGTTGTCAGGTGTAAGCATCCGTCCATTGTACCTTGAAGTCCTTCACACCCAACAAAGTCCTTTCAAAGTGTTGTAACACAGGGATCACACAGCCTGTTTGCATCCCACTGGTCACAGAAGGTTAACAGGTGCTGAAGTGCATATTATCCTCTCCCCTCAATTGTTCTGTGCAAGGTCCTGATCCCGGAGTTAGCTCATCCCATACAGAGCAGTGTTAAAGGGGTTGGACTTGTTCTCAGAGCCAGTTGACCCACTGGGCTGCAAGAGAGCCTGTCTCATGGTCAGAGGCCAGCCTGGGTACAGAATTAAAACTCCACCCAACCCAAGACCTGTCTGAGTCACAAGACCCATCAATTTTTTCCATACTCAATCTGACCATCGCCTTAAAAATAACAATCTTACCAATTTTCACAGATGCTCCATAGAGTGCATCCTATCCAGATGCATCCGGCTTGGTATAGCAACTGCTCTGACCGAGACCGCAAGAAACTGCAGAAAGTTGTGAATGCAGCCCAGTCCATCACACAAACCAGCCTCCCCTCCACTGACTCTGGCTACACATCCCACTGCCTCAGGAAAGTAGCTAACCTAATTACGGACCGTTCCCACCCCGTTCATTCGCTCTTCTCCCCTCTCCCATCAGTCAGAAGATGCAAAAGCTTGAGAGCATGAGCCAGCAGATGCAAGGACAGCTTCTATCCCACTGTTATCAGACTCTTGAACGGACCTCTCATATGCTGAAAACTGAACTCTTGATCTCCCAGTCTACCTCATTGTGGCCCTTGCACTTTATTTGCCCACTGCACTGCTTTTTCTCTGTAACTGCAACACTATATTCTGCATTCTGTTTGTCTTTTCACTACTTCAAAGTAATTACGTGCAGCATGATCTTTCTGGATGGCATGCAAACAGAAGCTTTTCATTGTATCTCAGTACGTGACAATAATAAACCGATACCAATCTCGAACACCTGCTATTCACAGGTGTTACCAAACGAGTCATCCAGGCCTGGATAAAGTATTGAGCTTGGCTGGTGTAACCTGACCCCACCTGACCCCAAATGGTTTATCAGAATGTACACCCGACCTCACCTGAACCCAACACATGGTCAGGTCCCATCAGGCTCTGATCAGGTAGCCAGGCTCCGTTTGTGATCCCCATGCGCAGGTTATGGTTAGCCGGAGGGAGAATATCTGTTTTGTCTGTGATGGTGTCCACAGTCAAATAGCCTGCATTGCAACGTGCATGTAGAAATAAGCAAAGGAGTTGGGGCAGGCATGAGATTCTGGGGGGTTGGGGGTGAATGGGCAACATCCCCAGTATGAGGTGTCCATCCCGGGGAAAGGGGAGAGCACTCTCACCATTTTCCTGTCCTCACTCTGCCAGTGCAGGAGCATTAGTAGGCAACGCGCCTCCCTGTCACTGCCCACAGAGCCTCTGCAGTGAGATGGAATTCTGCGCAGAGTAAAATAAAAATCCTGCATCAACAGCAAGACTTCGGATGGACTTGTCATAATATCGCTTTGCACCAAGATTGGCCCCAGCCCATGTGGGGTTTTGTTCTGTGCAGGGAGATTGTCAGAGGGAGCCAGCCGCTGTGTTCAGTAAAACAATCGATTTCAGCTGCTCTCATTCTGTCTGTCTGCTGCAGTCACTGTTCAAATTACCTCTATATATTTACCGCAATTAATTCATTGCAGAGACAGAAATATTTTCACCCATCTGGCAGCCGAGTCATCGTGTTACTGAACTGTTAATCCAGAGATTGTCGGCTCAAACCCTGCCTGGATCTAACTCGCTGAAACCCAACCAAACACTGAGGACTCTTCGTGGGAAATCTGACATCCTTACCTAGTCGGGGCCTGTCAGCGTCATCGAAATGTTGCACTTAGATGGAGACCTTGCAGCCTGCCAAGGCTATGCTAGCTCCAGCTGCTACACATCTGGCCTGTCCATATCCAGACAGCACCCTCACCACACCAACTGCAGCAACTCACCACCATCTTCTCAAGGGCAATCAAGGATGGGCATTAAGTGCTGGCCTTGCCAGCAGTGCCCACATGTCCCGTAAGAGAATCTAACACCTCAGTCCCATCCCACTGTGACTGGCCCTTAGCTGTCTGACCAGATAGTCCACTGTATCAAACTGGTTGATAGGAGGGGAAGGCCTTGAATAACAAGCGCAGCTGGGGTATGGACTATCAATGCCAGCAGTATCATACTGTCTCACAACATAGGAGGCCATTCTGCCCAACGAGATATCCCGTCAATCCCCTTCCCCTCTTTCATCCTAACATTGCCTTGCACGTGACAATCAATTCTCCCTGATTCTCTTACCACTCACCTACACAAGGGGTAATTCATAGCAGCCAATCAACCTACCTGCATGTCTTTGTGATGTGGGAGGAAACTGGAGCACCTGGGGGAAACCCATATGGTCACAGAGAGAATGTGCAAACTCCACACAGACAGCACCAGAGGTCAGGATCAAACCTGGGTCACTGGAGCTGTGCAGCAATATCAGCACCATTTATTTCTCTAATTCTGCCTTGTGGAGCCTTCTGGCTGGTGCTATTTTCACTTGTACTCCAAAAGCCCTGAACACAAAACTACTGGCAACCATGACTGACTTAAAAGGGGCGCTGGAGGAACTCAGCGGGTCAGGCAGCATCTGTGGAGGGAAATGGACAGTTGATGCTTCAGGTTCATCTGGTCCTGATGAATGATCTTGACCTGAAATGTCAACTGTCCATTTCCCTTCACAGATGCTGCCTGACCTGCTGAGTTCCTCCAGTGCCTCTTTTGTGTTGCTTCAGATTCCAGTATCTGCAGTCTCCTGTGTCTCCATGTCTGACTTGGTGGGTTTATGTTGGAGACCTACATCCAGTAACATTGTTTGTAAAGTGCCTCACAGTTGGGTGGCTTATAAGATCACCCAGTGGCTGCAAGTGTCAGGTGTGGCTCAGTAGGTAACTCCAAAAGATTGTGGGTTCAAGACCCACCCCAGAGTCTTGAGTACAGAAGTTTAGGCTGAGATTACAGTACCCTATTGTTGGAGTGCTGTACCATTTACGATATTAACTCTAGCCTCTGAATCTCAAATTTATTTGGATATTGAACAGATATGCTTTCTCGGATATAAACAGTGATAGGTTAAAACCACCATCAAGTTACGATTTTAAAGATGTATATAATCCCAATATTTTATCATCATCCCAGTCTTGTAGCTGATTCTCAAAACATTCTGATCAAAATGGGTTACACAATTAGGAGTGCAGTTCAGAGTTTCCTACATTTCCTCAACTTTATTTTGGGTACAAAATCTCGTGTGTGAAACTTATGCCGAGCTAAATTGGAGATTTAAATATCAACAGCTTTAGTTAAAAGATTGACTGCGCTCTCCTGGTGATCCACAGTACCAAGTGTATTAGCGATGAGTCCTAATTCATGTTGATGAGCAGGGGAGTTATATACATAGTATCCTGGCCAATAATAATCTTTGACTCACACCTAAAAATAGTTGTTGTTTAAGGGAATCTACCATGCTCAAATTGGTTGCTCTGTTTCCTACATTAAAGCAGTGACACAGTGGATGCAAAACACATTAGGACATCCAGAGGTTGTGAAAGGTGCTATAGAAATACACATCTCTTTGTGAAGACAGTCAGGGTTTGTTACGTCCAGATACACATGGGCGAGGGAAGATGAAAGGGTAAGAATGGTGAAATAGCATAAGCCCAAAGGCCTTCGGCAAGCAAACCTGTCTGATCATTTTCCTAATGGATATTAGGAACAGTGTGAAAAGTTGCATTTGTCTGGCATCTCCTGGCATGGGATCACCTAATTTTTGAAGTGCAGTTATTATTGTTAGTTATTATTGCATAATTGTTATTGCGCAAACATATCGCACAAGGTACTGCCTCCTATACAGCATCGAGATAAATTCCAAATGGGTGTGCCGTCCTCACTGGCATTTGTTAAGGTTGTCTGGGACAATTCCCTTATCCTTACACATGTCAAACAATGATAGGTGATCCAATTAGTCCTTGGCATGCAGGAACAAAACATCCTTGAAAAGAAGGCGGCCACTGGGGGGAAGACAAAACGAGGTATAATAGAGCTATAATTTCTAGTGCGGCTTCCCTCTGTGTGCATTGACCCAGATGAGAACGTAACCACTGAGAAGTGTCTCTCTCTCTACAAGGTCACAGACCGTTGTCATTCCACCTCCAAATAACATAATCTATTGAACATCTACTTCTCACTCGTTATCCTCTGCTTGTAAAATCCGGTCTGGAATCACTGCAGTTTGCCTCCTCGTTTTTCCCTCTATGTCCCTCCCCTAAATCATGAGGGGCAGAGATAGGATGAATGAACTCAGTCTTTTTCCCAGGGTTGGGGAATCAAGAACTAGAGGCATAGGTTTAAGGTGAGAGGGGAAGAGATTCAACAGGAACCTGAGGGGCAACTTTTTCACCCAGGGGGTGGTCAGTATATGGAACGAGCTGCCAGAGGAAGTGGTTGAGGACAGTACTTTAACAACATTTAAAAGGTACATGGACAAGAAAGGTTTAGAGGGATATGGGCCAAATGCAGGCAAATGGGACTAGCTTAGATGGGAATCTTGGTTAGCATGGACTAGTTGGGCCGAAGGGCCTGTTTCCGTGCTGTATGACTCTATGACTATCTCCTCAAGCCCCTGCAACCCATGCTTGTTACATTTCCATCAATCTGCTGCTGGTGTGAATGCCTTCAGCTCTTGTGGCACTAAGCTCTAGAATTCCCTCCCTAAACCTCTCCATCTTCCTGGAGATGTCCCCTGAAACTTCCCTCTTTGGTCGTGTGTTCCAATAGTTCCCTGGCGTGGTTCAGTGCAAAGTTTTGCTCGGTAATGTTCCTGGAAGTACGTGAAAGGTGCTGTATGAATTCAACGGCTGAATGTTCACTGGGCCTCAGACCCAGGCTACCTGTCCTGGATGTCGAAGTAATTGCTCCCACTTCATCTGGAGGTCCTGAGCGGCAATCCCACTCCAGAGCTTTGTACACAAGGTGCAGGATGGCCCCCTGGGGTGGTACTGTCAGAGCTGTTGTCTTTTGGGCACTCAAGCAGGTCTTCTGTCTGAGGCCAGGCTGATATTTTGGAGATAATATGGCTGTCCTCCTTGATGTCTTCACATTAGTTATCCTGAAACAGTTACTGTTATCACACTGCTGTTTGTGGGAGCTTGCTGTGCACAAGTGACCAGCTGCTTCTCGTCCAGAAGACGGCACCTCCTGCAGTGCAGCTCTCCTCCAGTACTGCTGTAGCGGTCGGCCTAGATTTGTCATGGAGTCACAGAGAGCTACGGCCCAGAAACAGCCCCTGTGGCCCACTGAGTTAGCACTGACCCATCAACAACCCACTTACACTAATCCTATATTAATCCCATCTTTTATTCTCCCCACATTCCCCTCAACACCTCCCAGATTCCAGCACTCACCAACACGCCAGGGGTGTGTTACAGCAGCCGGTTAACCCTGCAGCCAGAATGTCTTTGGGATATGGGAGGAAAATGGAGCACCCAGGGGAAGCCCTCACAGGAGGACTCCACACAGATAGCACCTGAGCTCGGGATTCAACCCGGGTCTCCGCGCTATGAGGCAGCAACTCTACTAGCTGCGCCACTGTGCCATCCCGCGTGCTGAAGTCCCCAGAGTGGGGTGCAAACCAACAACCTCCTGGTGGGGCGCAAATCAACAACTTTCTGATTCTGAAGCAAGACTGCCTTACGGGGACATCAGAGGAGGTTTGCAAGAGGTTTTGTTATTGTATTTTCTTCAGTTATTGCATGGAGTGAAGAGCAGTCGCTCCTGACAGTGACTCAGCAAACACCAAATCACTGGCTGCTCGGGGTGGGTATGCAGCCTTGGGGCTGCTGGCTGGGAACAGAGAGCCGAACAACCCTTGCAGTAAGGTCTCCAGGGAACCAGTAACCACTGTTTTTTATTCCATAGGCAGAGCGGGCTTGGTTTCAAGGGCAACGAGATGAGACAGAGGGAACTGGATGCAAGCAGTCATTGCTGGTTACCTGGGGTGTTATCAGCTGATGTCAGATCGATTGTGGCAGGACTCTTGCATTAATTCCTTGTCCTGCTTCACCAGCTGACTGTGGCAGAGAACAGCAAGATGAAGCTTGCGATCAGCATCAACTGCTGACATGTCATTCCTTCCTGTTTTTTTCCCCTCTCTCTCTGTTCCCCCTTTCCTGTGGTTCCACTGGGGACCCTGGTTCCCCTTGAAGAGCATTCACCCGAATGCTGAGGGTTGGCAAGCTATTCACCCACCGAAGACTTCACGATCAAGTTTTTGCTCATGGCAGTGCCTCCCTTCTGAGGTGTTGAAGCCAGCAGAGAAGCACAAGCTTGAGATTGGCCATGCCGCAAAGTTCAGGCCTTTTGAGCTGTATGGAGGTGGTAAAAAGACTTGCAATTCTATAGCGCCTTTTACGTCCCTTACAGAACTTCTCAAAGTGCTTTATGGCCATTCTGAAAATGTATTTCTGAAGCGTTGTCACCAAAGTAGGAAATACAGTGAATAGTTTGTGTACAGCAAGGTTCCACAAGGGGCAATAGTCAGTTAATCTGGTTTGACTTTTGTACTTTTGGTCGCGGAAACTGGGGCGAAGTCCACACTTTTCATCAAGATCGTGCCGGGGATCCTTTATGTTCACCTGAGAGGGCAGATTCGAAGGTTCATCTGAAGTTTACCCAGCTTTCCTGGTCTGTGTTATCAAAATTCATTGGACAGTGCAATCATCCTCTGAGTCAGGGCTCATGGGTTCAAGTCCCCGTATAGAGATTTGAATTCAAGAATCTGGGCAGATGTTCCAAGTGCAAAGGTCGTTAAGTGCACCCTAAATGCACCCCTGACCTTCCAATTTAGGTGTACTAAGTTTACTTGTCTATTATTGGTCAGTATTGGTGTTGGTATTGGTTTATTATTGTCACGTACCGAGATACAGTGGAAAAACTTGTCTTGCATACCGTTCATACAGATCAATTCATTACACAGTGCATTGAGGTAGTACAGAGTGCACTGAGGTAGTACAGGGTAAAAACAATAACAGACCACAGAGTAAAGTGTCACAGCTACAGGGAAGTGCATTGCAGGTAGACAATAAGGTGCAAGGTCATAAGGTAGATTGTGAAGTCAAGAGTCCATCTCATCGTATACAGGAACCGTTCAATAATTATCACCGTGGGATAGAAGCTGTCCTTGAGCCTGGTGGTGTGTGCCCTCAGGCTCCTGTATCTTTTGCCTGATGGGAGAGGAGAGAAGAGAGAATGACCCAGGAGGGTGGGGTCTTTTGACTATGCTGGCTGCTTCACCAAGGCAGCGAGAGGTAAAGACGGAGTCCAAGAAGGGGAGGCTGGTTTCCGTGATGTGCTGGGCTGTGTCCACAACTCTCTGCAGTTTCTTGCAGTCCCATGCAGAGCAGTTGCCATACCAAGCCCTGATGCATCCAGATAGGGTGTTTTCTATGGTGCATCAATTGAAGTTCTCTCAATACTGTTACCACAATACTGTTTATGGAAGTTTATGAACATTACAGCAGTTGACCATAGAAGTATCTCAATGGCTACAGATCTTTGAGATGTCCTGAAGCTATAAAAGATCTACAGTAATGCCAGTCTTTTTATGTAGTGGTTTTGTATATCTATGAGTATGGAAGGTGCATAGACAGCTATGTCCTCAGCCCTGAAAAATAGTTAATTTTCGCCATCTTATGACTGTGTCACAAAGTCATACATCATGCAAGCAGGCCCTTCAGCCCATAAGTCTGCGCCATCCATCACCCAGTCGATAGGGAGTCTTTGGCATTCTCTACTCAGAGACTCAGTCACTGACTGTGTTCAAGATGGAGGTCATTAGAAATTTTGATGTTAAAGAACATAGAACAATACAGCACAGGAACAGGCCCTTTGTCATACTCTGTTGTGCCAAACTAATTAAGCTAATGAAACTTAATCACTTCTACCTACACAATGTCCATATCCCCCCATTCTCTGCACATTTAGTGCCTATCTATGAGCCTCTTCAACAACTCTGTCATATCTGCCTCCACCACCACCCCTGACAGTGCATTCCAGGCACCCACCACTCCCTGTGTGTAAAAAAAAAACTGCCCCCCCCCCCCCACATCTCATTTGAACTTTCCCCCTCTCACTTTAAATGCATGCCCTCTAGTATTAGATATTTTAACCGGGGGAAGAAAAGATACCGGCTGTCTACCCCATCTATGCCTCTCATAATTTAATAAACTTCCATCAGGTCTCCCCTCAGCCTCTGCTGCTCCAGAGAAAACAACCCAAGTTTGTCCAACCTCTCCTTATAGCTCATGCCCTCTAATCCAGGCAGCATCCTAGTGAACCTTTTCTGCACCCTCTCCAAAGCCTCCACATCATTCCTATAATGGGGTGACCAGAACTGAATGCAATACTCCAGATGTGGTCTAACCAGAGTTTTATAAAGCTGCAACATAACTTCCTGACTGTTGAACTCAGTGCCTCGACTAATAAAGGCAAGCATGCCGTACGCCTTCTTTACCACCTGATTGACTTGTGTGGCCACTTTCAGGGAGCTATGGACTTGGACCCCAAGATCCTTCCTTAAAGAAGTGCAGGGACACCAGGTTATTGTCGGGAAGTGTTGCTGAGGTAGAAGATCACCCGTGTGGAGCAGGCAGGAGGGGCCGAATGGCCCATTCCAGCTTCTATTTCTTATGCTCTTTTGTTGCATGATTCTTGTTTGTAACAGATGTACCAGAGTAGCTGACGGTTGCTTTTCCTGTCTTTAATTTTCCCCAACACAGGTATCCGCTCCTGGGATGTTGACCTCACTTCCTTTGACCTTGACCAGCAGCTAAGGCTCTTTGTGACCAGACACTCTGCCCAGTTCTCCAGCGATGTCAGAGGTGAGTCCAGCACCGGGAGGAGGCATAGGATCCATGGTCACACCCCAAATCCTAACTCCACAGCAGTGGCAATCTTTGGCGACCAGCTCTTGGTGTTAACCCCATACCTACACTGCCTGAGTCTCGACTGCTGCTTGTGCAGAATTTTATCTTTGGAGATCTTGCCTATTTATTCATGCTCTCCTAGAATCTGAAATTGTTTATTGTTAACGATCACTCAATATGGAGTTAATCTTGAGATGTATTTTAAATAAAGATATAATTAATGGGGCAGTGACAAACAGAAACTACTGGCAATGCTCAGCAGGTCAGGCATTGACCTGAAACATTAACTCTGTTTCTCTCTCCTTAGATGCTGCCTGACCTGCTGAGTGTTTCCAGCATTTTCTTTTAGATTTATAACATCTGCGATTTTTACTTTCCAATAATTAATGGGTGCTTGTTTCGAGATGGGAGGATGTTGTGTTGTGATAGAATTGAAGAGGTTTCATCTCCTCCTGAAGCACTCTGTGTTTAATGTGAGACGATTAATCCCTTTGACTTAATCCCAACCTGTTTAATGAAAGCATCGTTTATGGGCTGTGGGGGTTGTTGGGAAAGCCAGTATTTCCAAATTGCTCCTGAGAATTTGGGAGCCATCTCCTTGGAAAGCACTGTAGTCATTGTGTCAAAGGTGCTGTTGGGCAGAGAGTTCCAGGATTCAGACCCGATGACAATAAAGGATGTTCATGCAAAGGAATTACACAGTGAGTACAAAGAGATCTTATTCTCCAGAATACAGTGTCGCAGCACCATATTTAGAGACGCGCTTTAATATGAACACTTTGATTTACAGAACAAGCCAATCATTTCCACTGGAGTGTTTTCTCCAACTAGTTCAAGGGGGAATTCATTTATTTTGAAGAACTGTTTGTTCTGCTGAGGTGATTGATGTGGTTATTGATCGGCCTGTCTACACACACAGTCAAATCAACCCCAGTGTCTTCGGACTGTCAGTGACTCGAGGGTTCGGTTCTGCTCTCCTGGCATGAAATGGTTGGTTTGCCAGCACTACAAAACTGTCGAGGTTTGTCGAGGATGGTTGGTTTAGGACGGCTTCTTGGTTTAACATAACTTGACACTTAATGCACAGAGTCTGGAAGTCAAATGGAATGGCACAGTCATTGTGTGGAGGAGGAATTAAAGCAGGAAATAAAATCATAGAAGGAGCAGGAGAAGCTCATTCTGCCCATCAAACCTGCTCTGCATTCAATACAATCATCCATATTCACTCCTCTATTCCTGCTTTCACCCCTAGTCCCTCAAGCCCTAAGAAGGATATCTAACTCCTTCATGAATACTGGATAAATTGGTTTATTATTGTCACATGTGACAAACTTTGTTCTGCATGCCATCCATGCATATCATTCCATCACATCAGTACATTGAGTTAGTACAAGGGAAAACAATAACAGAATGCAGAATATAGTGTTACGGTTACAGAGAAAGTGCAGTTCAGGCAGACAATAAGGTGCAAGGCCATGACGAGGTAGATTGTGAGGTCAAGAATGTATTTAGTGATCTGTTTCGCCTGCTTTCTGTGGGAGAGAATTCCACTGCTGCTCTATTCTCTGGGAGAGGAAATTCCTCCTCACCTCAGTATTAACCCTTTCTCCTTGTACTCTGCTGATCCTGGATTCCCCAGCCGTTGGGAACATCCCTTCCTGCATCTAATCTGTCCAGTCATAGACTCATAGAATTATACAGCACTGGAACAGGCCCGTCAGCCCAACTCCTGCTGACCAAGTTGTCTACCTGAGCCAGTCCCATTTGCTTACGTTTGGCCCATATCCCTCTAAACCTTTCTTATTATGTACCTGTCCAAATGTCTTTTAAGCTTTGTAATTATATCCA
The DNA here is from genome assembly GCF_009764475.1 of Pristis pectinata. Classification (NCBI taxonomy): domain Eukaryota; kingdom Metazoa; phylum Chordata; class Chondrichthyes; order Rhinopristiformes; family Pristidae; genus Pristis; species Pristis pectinata. Next base: position 18,327,199 of record NC_067436.1, read on the forward strand.
CCTCTAACCACCTCCTCTGACAGTCCGTTCCATACACCCACTGCCCTCTGTGTGAAAAACTTATCCCTTAGGTCCCCTTTAAATCTTTCCCCTCTCACTTTAAACCTCTGCCCTCTAGTTTTAGACTCCCCTATGCTGGGGAAAAGACTGACCATTCACCTTACCTATGTCCCTTGGGATTATATAAACCTCCTATTAGACTTTGGTAGGTCTTTATAAGATTCCTCTCAATCTTCTAATCTCTCCTTGCATATCAGACCTGCTGTCCCAAGGAATCAGTCTGCTGAACCTTTGCTGAACTCCCTCCAAAGAAAGAACATCCTTCTTTCAGATAAGGAGACTAAAACTGCACACAATAATCAAGCTGCGGTCTCCCCAAGACCTTGTACAATTGCAGCAAGACATCCTTGCTCCTGTCCTGAAATACTCTCACAATGAAAGCCAACATTCTAAAATTTGCCTTCATAATTGCCCGCTGCACGTGTGTGCTTACCTTCAGTGACTGGTGCACAAGGACACCCAGGTCTCGTTGTACTCTTCCTTTCCCAATCTATTGCCATTCACATAATAATCAGCCCTTCCTGATATTGCCACCCTTGCAGACTTGACTCACCAGCTGATGTATTACCAAGCTGCAAGGGGCTGAATGGCCTACTCCTGCTCGTATGCTTCCTTCATCGAAGAGGTCCAACGTCATGCCTGCTAACTGACGTGACCCGTCTCCAATTCCTCACCCAAGGGCAGCTATCAGCAGCCTTCTGTAAGCTTCATTACTGCAGACAGAGGCCGGGATGAAGGAGGGTTTATAAATCACTTTGAACAGAATAAGAAAAACTGCCAGTTGCTTGACAGCAGAAATTCTTCAGATTAAAAGATCTGAGGGAATTGTGCCATATTGATTTGTGCGGTTGTGCCTTTCTGAGGAGCTAATGGGAGATCTTGAGTAAATGACTTGCTCGGTGCTGTACTTCAACATCCCATGTAGGGATGGGGGTCTTTCAGTCCTTGAGCCTATTCTGCAGGTCAGTGAGACAGTCTGATCCACAGCATTACACCTGCCATGACTCTGTATCACCTAGTGCTCTTGGCAGTCAAACCCCGCAGATATAACATTCATCATTTGGTTTGGTTTATCATTATTGTCACGTGTACCGAGATACAGTGAAAAGCTTTTGTTTGCTTGCCATCCAGACAGATCATGCCATGCATTGAGGTAGTAAAAAGAAAAACAGAATGGAGAATATAGAGTGGCAGTAACAGGGAGAGTGCAGTAATAGATCGACAAATTAAGTGCAGGGGGCATGCCGAGGTAGATTGGAATATCAAGAGCTCATCTCTTAGCGTGTGAGGGGTCTGTTCAGGAGTCTGATAACAGCGGGATAGAAGCTGTCCTTGAGTCTGCTGGCTCATGCTCTCAAGCTTTGGTATCTTCTGCCTGACAGGAGAGGGGAGAAGAGAGAATGACCGGGGTGGGAGGGGTCCTTGATTAGGAGGCAGCAGGAAGTGTAGATAGAGTCAATGGAGGGGAGGTTGGTTTGTGTGATGGATTAGGCTGTGTTCACAACTCTCTGCAATTTCTTGCGGTCTCGGGCAGAGCAGTTCCATACCAAGCTGTGATGCATCCAGATAGGATGCCTTCTATGGTACTTCTGTGAAAATTGGTAGACATGTCGAATTTCAGCCTTCTGAGGAAGTAGAGGCATTGGTGTGCTTTCTTGGCATTTGCAAGCATCTACTGCTTCATTTGTGGACAGTAAAGCAAGTCCTATGTTTTCTAATGAATGACCTCATTTTAGATTATAATCTAACATAAATGATTTGGATGAAGGCAGCAAAGGACTGGGTGCTGAATTTGCAAAAAAAAATTTAAGAAAGTGGGTAGTGAAATGTTTATAAGAGGCTACAAAGAGATATAAAGGTTAAGCAAGTAGACAAAGATCTGCCAACTGGAGTATAATGTTGGAAATGAGAAATTGTCCACTTTGGAAGGAGAAATATAAAAAAAGACCAAGCCTATTTTCTAAACGGTGACAGATTGTAGAGTCTATGATGCAGAGGGATCTGGGTGTTCTAGTGCATGATATGCAGGTACAGTAAGTAATTGGAAAGCTAACAGAATGTTATCTTTTAATGTAAGGGGAATTGAATGCAATAGTAGGGAGGTTATGTGTCAGTTATATAGGACAATGGTGAGAACACATCTGGAATATGTGCACAGTTTTGGTTTACTTATACAAGGAAGGATTATAGATGTGTTGGAAGCAATCCAAAGGAGGTTTGCTAGACTGGGAGTTGTCTTGTGAGGAATGGTTGGATAGCTAGGCTTATCCACTGGAGTTTAGAAGGATGAGAGGGGATGATTAAAACATGAAAGATCCTTGGGCAACTTAACAGGGTTGATGTGGAAAGGATGTTTCCTCTTGTGGGACAATCCATTTCCACAGATGATGCAATGTTTTCTCTCTCAGTGAGTCTTCGGAGTTCTCTTCCACAAAACATGCTGAAGATATGTCTTTGAATATTTTTATAGCAGATGTAAATTCATTCTTGTTAATCAAGAGGGTGAAAGGTTATCGGGGGTAGAAGGGAATGTGGAATTGCGGTTACGGTCAAATCGACCACGATCTCATTAAATATTGCAAGCTTGCTGAGACAAGTGGCCTGTTCCTGCTTCTGGTTCCTCTGTCCATGTGTCACCCATCAGTGGTGTAGAAATTCATCTGTGGTAATGTCTTGGTGCTGAACACAGCTTGTGACCACAATTCAGAAGTAGGACATGAATACCTTTACATTACTGCATCATATGTACAAGGGGACAAATCTCTGTCCCTCCCCCCTCTCTCTCTCTCTCTCTCTCTCTCTCTCTCTCTCTGCCTCCCTCTCTCTCTCTCTGCCCTCTCTCTCTCTCTCACTCTCTACCCCCTCTCTTTCCCTCTCCCCTCTCCATATCTGCCTATTTGTTTCCAAAAACAAAAATAAAACTTCAATCAAATCCCCCCAGATGTGTTTGACATGGTGCTTTGTCCAGTTGTGGGTAAATTTCCTACAACTCGGCCAGTAATGTAGGGGATCAAGTCGCCTGATATTAACTGGGATGTAATCAGTGAGAAAAGTCACAGAGCACATGGTTCCTAAATTACAGTCAGGGCAGGACTGCCAAACCCAGAGCCCTGGTGCCAAGATGCACAGAAGGTCAGATAAAACCAATAAGAGATGTTTATGTCAAGTTCCAGGAGCTTAATCTGGAAAGCCAGGAAGAAGATTGAAAGTGTAGGAGTGGAACTGAGAGGGAAATTAAGAAAGCAGAGAAGATATGAAAAGATATTGCCAAGTAAAATCAAAAACAGTCCTGAAATGTTTTGTGTGTACATAAACGGAATAATTTGGGAACTAGTGATGATTATATAGGTAGCCTGTATTTGGAGGCAGTAGATATGTTAAGGTTCTCAAGAATATTTTGTGACTGTTTTCACAAAGTGGGGGGCTTTGGGGGGGGGGGAGCCGTTTGTGATGATGTAGTTAAGGAGGACGTGTGTAAAGTATTGGGTGGGATAAACATAGTAAAAGAGGAGGCAGAAGGGATTTATCATCTTTGAAAGTGGATAAATCACCAGGCACAGATGAAATGTAACCCAGGCTGTTAAAAGAAACAAGGGAGGGAATTGTGGTGCTGTTGACCACAGTTGTTCAATCTTTCTCAGCTCCTTGGGTAGTGCCAGAAGGTTGGACGTCTGTTAGTGTGGTACTGCTACTCAAAAAAGGAGGAAGGGAGTTGAGTAATTGCAGGCCAGTTATTTTAGTTCTGGTGGTGGGCAAATATTGGAATCCATTTCTAGGGAAACACTATGAACCTTAATTTGAAATGGTACAAATGAATTGCGGATAGTCAGCATGGATTTGTCAGGGGAAAGTTGTGTCTGACTAACTCAAATGAGTATTTTGAGGGCGAGTGAGAAAAGTTCATTTGATGTAGGCTTTGTGGATTTCGTCAAGGGCTTGGGCAAGGTCCCACATGGCAAGCTGGTCAAAAAAGGTAAAAGCCCACAGGATTCAAGACCAGGTGGCAAGTTGGATCCAAATTGGCTCAGTCACAGGAAAGCAAAGGGTCATGGTTGATGGGTGTTTTTGTGTCCTGAAGGCTGTTACTCAGAGGAACAGCACCTCATATTCCCCCTTGGTAGTCTCCAACCTGATGGCATGAACATCGAATTCTCTAACTTCCGGTAACCCCTCCCCTCTGTCTTCCCCCCCCCCCACCCCACCCTTTTTCCCCCTGATCTAACTGGCCCCCATCACCCTATCTCTTTCCCCTCCCCCACCCTCTCCATTTGCCCCTCATCCACACACTCCTCCCACCCCCTTATTCCATGGTCCACTGTCCTCTCCTATCAAACTCCATCTTCTTCAGCCCTTTGTCACTTCCTCCTATCACCTCCCAGCTTCATACATCATTCCCGCTCTCCTTCCTCCTTCACCTGCCATCAACCCCCCCCCCTCACCTGGATCCACCTGTCACCTGCCAGCTCTTGCCCCACCTCTTCCACTCCACCTTTTCACACCGGCTATCTCCCTCTTTTCTTTCCAGACCAGATGAAGGGTCTCAACCCGAAACGTCGACTGTCCATTTCCCTCCACAGATGCTGCCCGACCCACTGAGTTCCTCCAGCACCTCTGTGTGTTGCTCTAGTTATGAGGAATGGTTGGATCAGTTAGAACAGAGGAGGCTGAGGGAGACAATTGAGGGACCCACAAAGAGTAAGTAGAAAGAACCCGTTTTCCCCTTGCAGAGGAGTCCAGATGTTATCCCAGGGTAGGGGAGTCAAAAGCTAGAGGGCATAGATTTAAGGTGAGAGGGGAAAAATTTAAAGCAGACTTGAGGGGCAACCAGAGGAAGTGGTAGCGGTGGGTACAATTACAATGTTTAAAATACACTTAGACAGGTACATGGATAGGAAAGGTTTAGAGGGATATAGGACAAGTTCCACTTGATTGGCCTGGTTGAATTGGGCTGAAGGGCCTGTTTCTGTACTGTAAAACTCTGTGACTGTACAACTTAAAGCAATTGTTAGAAGGATTAACGGGGAGGCAAAGAAAAATATCTTCACCCAGAGCCTGGTGGGAGTCTGGAACTTGCCTGAAAGGATGGGAGAAGCGAAATCCTCATCACACTTACACGGTACTTGGATCTGCTCATGAAGAGCAGGGCCTCTGACCCATTGCTGGGAGTAAACTGGGTAGCTCTTTTCTCGATCAGTGCCGGTACGATGGACCCAATAGCGTCCTCTGATTTGTAAATCATCTGTGATTCTGAGGTACATTCTGACAGGTTTATGTACGAGGTTGATTATTAATCTCAACTCCTATAGAGGGCACTGCTGCCTGCTTAATTATCTGAATCAAACCACCGACATTGGAATGAGTCAACGGTTTAAACACCAGCTCATTCCTCCTTATAAACACCTGCTCACAGCAACATCTTAGATGCTCTGCAAATAGTGTGTTTCAATATGACTCTTCCCTGTAAATGACCTGAATTGCCTGCCACATCTCTCGGTAATAACACAAAGTGAAGAATCACCAAAGCCATAAATTAAACAGCTCTGGAAACCTTTAATACAATACTGATTCTGCCCTCTCGCTGAGTGGGTCATGCATCAAGGTGACATTGAGCAACCAATCAATTTCCCCACTAGAACACTGAAGGCGGACATTTTGTGTTACTTTCTTTTAACTGCCCACTTTTATTTTAATTTTCTTCCCTTTTCCTTTCATCCCACCCCTATTAATGTCTCTGACTCATGAAATCAACCCGACCCCTCAACCCTGATCCAGCCTCTTGATCGGATCCTCATCTAGGGTCATAACCTTGACTCAACCTCCCAAACCCAAACAGGACTCCTGACCTCCCAACACCTTGTCCTGACCTTCCAAGTTGACCCAAGCCTGACATGACCCCCATCCTCAGACAGCCCTGCTGACAAACTCATGAAAATCCCCCTCTTCCTGAAATACAGGTAAAATCATGACTGGTGAACCTAGATGCTGCTTCACCGTGCTGTACCCCAGATCTGTGCCTGGCTAGCTGACCCAGGTCTGATGGGTCCAACCGCATGGTTTGGGTTTGAGTTGGGTTTAAAAAAAATTCTATCGATTATTCCAAACCCAGCTCAGGCTGGGTTTGGAATAATCGATGGAATTTTAATTTTATACCCCAGCAGCCCTCTACCTTGGAGTGCTGCAAGATCAATCAGGACATCAGGGATTTATGGGAAGCTGAGGTTGAGGTGTAGCTATGATGTGGTGGGCTCAAGAGGCAGGGTGACCTCTGTTTCTCAGGATGAGAATGTGTCTGGAGTGGACAAGGGGGACTTTGGAATGTTAACTGAGGGAGGGAAGTTTCCGGGGATAGATTGGCAGTAATGGGGAACACACACCTATAAAATAAGGGTCCTCCCATTGTAGAGAGCCTTCCCCATCCTCAGCACATCCTGAAGCCCTTCACAATTAATGAAATACATTTTCACAGCAGGTAGTCTAGTGATCGCACACAGAGGGTGGTGGGTGTATGGAACAAGGTGCCAGAGGAAGCAGTAGAGCAGGGTATAATTACGTTTAAAAGCATTTGGACAGGTACAAGGACAGGGATGGTTTTGAGAGATCTGGCCAAGTGCAGGCAATGGTGCTGGCTTCAATAGGTCAGCAAGGATGAGTTGGACTGAAGGGCCTGTTTATGTGCTGTTTTGCTTTATTACTATGACAGGCAATCTGAACACAGCAAGCAGGAATGGGATTTCTTTATATAATTTATTAATCTGCAGTATGTGGACTTCACGGGCAAGGACACCATTTAGTGGTCATCCCTAACTACTGCCTGAACTGAGTGACTCACTGGCTCTTTCAGGGGCAGTTAAGAGACAACCACGTTGGTGGGTCACATATACGGCAGACAGGGTAAATACAGCAGATTGCCTTTCCTGAAGGATATTAGTGAACAAAGTGGATTCATCTACAGAGACTGGCTTCTTAATTCCAGATTTATTTAATTGCCTGAAGTTAAATTCCCCAGCTGCCATGGTGGGATTTGAACTCATATCTTTGGACACTGGTGCAGGCTCTGGGCACTAGTCTAGTGACATAACCACTATGGTGGGACCTACGCTTTTATAGTGACTTTCACAATCTCAGGTCATGACAAAGCACTTGACTCACAATAGTACTTATTAAAGGTCTAACCCCTACTGTAATGTAGTAGTGAAGGAAGCTGAGGGGTGACCTTACAGAGGTTGATAAAATCACAAGGGGCATAGATTTGTTAGATGGTTGCAGTCTTTTTCATAGGGTAGGAGAGTTTAAAACTAGAGGGCATAGGTTAAAGGTGAGAGGGGAAACATTAAAAGGGGACCTGAGGGGTAACTTTATCACACAGGGGGTTGTGGTTATATGGAACGAGCTGCCAGAGGAAGTGGTAGAGGCAGGTACCACTACAACATTTAAGAGATATTTGGACAGGTACATGGATAGGAAAGGTTTAGAGGGATATGGGCCAGATGCAGGCAAGTGGGACTAACTCTGGAAGGCACCTGGGTGGGCATGGACAAGTTGGGCTAAAGGACCTGTTTCCATGTTGTATGACTCGATTTGTGCACAGCAAGCTCCCACAGATGACAGTGACCAATACTTTGTTTTAGTATTGGACTAATATTGGTCCCAGGCACTGGGTGTTGGGGAGAGGAGGAGGAGGAGGAGGAGGAGGAGGAGGAGGAGGAGGAGGTGGTGGTGGGGGAACTCAATTAATGTTCTTTGAAATAAAGCCAAGGGATCCACCTGAGCAAACAGATGGTTTAATGTCTGAACCAGAATGCAGCCTTTCCCCACCTCCCCCAGCCCCCACCAATGCAGCAGTAAAGTCTTTGCAAGGTTCAAACCCACAACCTTCAGATGCAGGGGTGCTGCACAGTGAGCTGCTGCTGTACTGGGGAGAAGGGTGATGCGGTGAGGTGTGAGGACGTATGTTAGTGATTGCTTCCACTGCACAATGTGGGCTCACTGTGGGGGGGGGAGGATTGCTGGCAGGAGGAACATCTCCCATTTTACATAGGTCTGGGCAAATGTTCAGCAAAGGCAATTGAGCACACACACGGCCCTCCCTGGCAATCCCCACGTGGATCATTGCCATGAAAACGTACAATTATTCCATGTGCCAACAGTGTCGGTCACAGCCAATTTTTCACCGTTCTCTCCCAGTAATTAGCAGAGTTATTCAGAAGTGGTGGCCCAAAGTGATAATTAGACGCTTTCCTTCACATGTCTGAGCAGGCGTGATTGAAGTGGGGAGTCAGTTTATTCCTAACGGCATCACCACAAGTAAGTGGGATCGGAACCTGTGGTCACCTGACCCAACAAAGTGAGAAAGTCTGTAAAAGAGAAAGGAGCCAACTGTTGGGGCTCACTCCTAAAGGAATAAAATTGGAAAGCAGAGAAGTCACATTTAACCAGTATCAACCGTATGTTGGTCACAGTACCATGGACAGCTCTGGATAAGAACAGATAATACCAGGATGTTGCCTGGACTTGGGAACCTGAGTTACAAGGAGAGGTTGCATAGACTAGGGTTTTATTCCCTAGAACATAGGAGGTTGCGGGGTGGCCTGATATAGACCATGTGGGGCATAGACAGCGTGAAAGCACACAGTCTTTTTCCCAGGGAGAGGATGTTAAAAACAAGGGGGCATAGTTTAAGATCAGAGGCGAGAGATTTCAGAGGGACATCGGGGCACAAAGGGTGGTGCGTATTTGGAATGAGCTGCCAGAGATAGTGGTTGAGGCTGGCACATTAGCAACATTTAAAAGCCATCTAGATAAGTGCGTGGATAGGAGAGGTTTAGAGAGCTATGGGCCAAACATGGGCAGATGGGACCAGCTCACTGGACAACACAGTCGGCATGGACGAGTTGGGGCGAATGGCCTGTTTCCATGCTGTATGACTCTAACTCTATGACTATCCCCTAGTGATGTTCTTATGATCAGAAGGAGATAGTGGGCATAAAACCTATCAAATCTGCCTCTCTGTTCAATAAGATCATGGCTGTTGACATTCCTGCCCAATTCCCATAGTCCTACTGACAAAAAAAATCCATGGATCTAAGCCTTGAATGTACTAAATGACTGAATGTTCACAACTCTCAGGTACAGGGAATTCGAGAGGTCACAATCCTGTATCAAGAAGTTTCTTCTCATCTCAGTTTTATCCTGAGACCCTCTCCCCAGATCTTGATATCAGGGGAAAAAAAATCATAACAAGACTCTGGAGAGGGTGGGTAAAAGAATAGCAAGGCTGATGCTGAAAGAAGGGTTTTAGCGATCAGAAAAAGTTAGACATCAGACCTTGTTCTCTGAGGGAGTGACATGACAGAGGGATTTAAAACAAGCAAGAGATTTGATAGGAGATTGCTTTCCAGAGGGGGTGGCCAATCAATATAAGAAAGTCCCTGATAAATCCAATTGGGAATTCAGGAGAAATTCACCTCCCAGAAGGTGGTGGGAATGTGGAATTTGCTTCCACGGGCAGAGGTTGAGGTGAGGGGCAGAGATGGGTTTATGGGGATGCTGGAGAGGGAGAAAAGGAGGTGATGGAGTGGGGGAGAAGAGAAGCTGGTAGGAGCATAAGAAATTAAGAAACAGGAACAGGCCATCTGGCTCCTTTAAGACTGCCCTGTCTTTCATTAAGATCATGGCAGATCTGTACTTGGCCTCAGCCTCCCTTCCTCGCTGATTCCTATAACCCCTGATTCTCCAATGACTCACAGACCTGTCCATCTCGACCTTGAACACATCTACAGCTCAGTGGGTTGGAGAATTCCAAAGACTCTCAAACTGCTAAGAGCAGAAATCTCTCCTCATTTCTCTCTTAAATGGGCACCTCTTACTCTGAACTCATCCTTCTAGTTCTAGATATACTGTCTAGGGCAAACACCCTCTCAGCATCCATCTTGTCAATCTTCTTCATTTTATTATAATGTTTCGTAAGATCACCTCTCATTCTTCTAAACTCCAATTAGGGTGAAGTCATAGAGGGATACAGCACAGAAATCGCCCTTCAGCCCAGTCAAATCAAGCACCTACTGGTCCTACCCTAACACAATTCTTTCCCCAAATTCCCATCAATTCCTCCCTAGATTCCGCCACTCATCTACACATTAGAGCCAATTTACAGCAGTCGATTAACCTACTGATGCACAAGTCTGTGGGATGTGGGAGGAAACCGGAGCGCCCAGGGGAAACCCACACCAACACTGGGAGAACGTGCAAACTCTACACAGATAGAACCCAAGGTCAGGATTGAACCCACATAACAATCCCAAGTACCGACACAGAGCAGCAGGGCTGAGTGGTCTGTACCTGTACTGTAAACCCTGGCTTGAGAGAAAGTATTCAGTCTTATCCTAGGGTTAAACCATCTGTCTTCACACACTGTCCCCAGTGAGACAGACCCCCAGCCATGAGCAGGCTGCACCTCACACATCATTGGCAGCTCACCTGCATCTGCAGTTGAAATACAGGGGAAAGGTGTGAATCCATGAGAGTGTTGGTGAGACAACATCCTGATCTACAGCCAGGCTGTTTACCATCTAGAGGGGAGGGCAGAACGCGCTGTCTGCCCACATCTAAAGCCACTCCCAGTGATGGAAGCAGCACGGGTGAGTGGAGATGTTCCCGTGTTTCGTTTGGGTAGTTGGCTCCCTGCCTTTGCCCACCTGTCCAGTTTCACTGTGCTCTGCTCCACACTGCCCTTCATGGCTGAGCCTGGTCTGTGGAACTGGGCAGAACATCACGTGGTCTGGGCTCACTGGGCAATGGTGAGGAGCAGAGTCACCTTCCCCCGACTAGGAACACTGGCATCTCCTTCACCGACTTCTTATTGGCCTTGAAATTCTTGACTGGTTGGTAACATCAAGCACTCAGTGGAGTAACACCAGCTCCTTGTACGCTACCTCCACAGACCTGATGGAATAAACTTAGAGACAGTGTACCACTGCCTCTCTCTCTCACTCTCTCTCTCTCTCTCTCTCTCTCTCTCTCTCTCTCTCTCTCTCTCTCACTGTCTCTCTCACTCTCTCTCTTTCTCTCTCTCTACCTCTCTGTCCCATTCTTTATCTTTGCCCCACTCCCTCTTAGACTTAGACTCTGATCCTAGTCCCAGACCACCCAACCCTTGGAAATAGTTTCTTCCTCCCTACCCACTCAGTTCCCCTTAAATCACCCTTTAGTTTTCTAAATTCCAGGGAATACAACCCCAATTTGTAACATAACCTATGGAGTCCAGGGATCATTCTGAGAAATCTATGTGGCTGCTCCTCTGAAGGCAACATCTCCTCCCTCAGAAGCAGTACCTCGGACTGTCTCATTTGTCCTTTCCCCACCCAAAACCCTTCACTATGAGCTGTGACCTACTTTGGTTGAACTTTGCTCAGATCCAGCCACCCCACACCTGTGAACAGCCATCCCTCGTGTTACTGTGACTAGCGATGGAGATCAATGGAAGAGATTGAGGAAATCAAGCACTTTAATTTAATGCCTTGTGAAGTTTTGCTTAATGCAGTGTCGAGGAGACCAGTCTTTAACTCCTACGTCCCCCAGTGCGGTCCTGGAGAGTTAGCATCTCCTCCAGGGGGCTCGCCTCCGTCAGGGAACCAGAATTGTGCCGACAGAGAAAGGGACTGTCACTTTAAGTGGGCTTGTTCAGTGTGTCGGCACTTAAGCCGTCTGCAGCCTCACAGCGTCTGGGGCAGCTGCATTTTGCAGATGGCAGACGGCTGGGGTGTGAGGTCATTCATGTTGCCGGGTTACGGAGGCAGGAATGTTTCAGTGCGCAGTGTGGGGTGGTTGGATCTCAGGCTTCTGCATAGAGTTACCAGCGTGGAGAAGCAAAGATGAGGGGCTAGGAGGGACTGAGCAGTGTGTGGGGGGGGGGGGGGGGGGGGGAGCTGGCATTGTGTGCTGGGATCCATCTTCCAGCTTTGCCATGACTCAGGGCTTCACTGTGAAAATGGTTTCTTAGAGAAAGCTGCAAGTAGCTTTCAGGTGTCTGAGCTGAGAAGCTGCGGTACTTGGACACAAAAGCGAGGCTCATTAGCTACTGGATTCCATTTGGTCCATGACAAACACAGAGAGAGGCCATTCAGCCCATTGAATATGCTTCCTCATTCACTCCGTAGCCCTCTAAAAGTTCCTTAAAAATGTCCTTAGCTACCTAAGATCTATCACCCCATTTTACGAATTTTCCATATTCCAGCCCCTCCATGCCTCACCACTGCCGAAGTGGGAATGAGAAATCTGAAGTTCCAGTGGCCTCCATGTGAGGAACAACTTCCTGACATCACCCCTGAACTCTCAGGTTAGGCTTCCACCTCCTCCATCGGAATCAACTCTGCCTGAGGATGTGGTTACTCCCTCCCTTCACCCCCTGCACGTCTTTACCACCGCAACTAGGTCAACCCTAACGTTCCACCGTGGAGGGAGACCCGAGTGCGGCTGTGTTTGAGGAGTGGGATAGCAAGTGACCTCTGGAGTGGTCTCACCTGACCCATGATTCCCTGCTCAATGTTTTGTGTGGGATCTACCTGTGCGCAACTTTGCAGGATGTCCTAAAGAAGGAGTACTCCAGCTGAGAGGGGAGTTGAGGTGGAGGGGGTGGGGAAGATTTGCCACCTCTGTGTGGTGAACCTTTGGGCTTCTGTACCTCAGTCACTGATTGCGTTCGAGATCAATAGATTTCTGGATATTAAAGGAATCAAGAGATATGGGAATGGGGCAGGAAAATGGGGATGGGGGCAGGAAAAGGGTTTTGAGGTAGAAGATCAGCCGTGACCTTTTCTAATGGTGGAGAAGGCTTGAGAAGCCATGCGGTCTACTTCAGCTCCTGTTTGTTTTTTAAGCGTGTGACACTTGGGACGACACAGGTTAGATGATAGCCACACACAAGATGTTGGAGGAACTCAGCAGGTCAGGCAGATCTATGGAGGGAAATAGACAGTCGACATTTCAGGTCGAGACCTTTCATCTGGACTGGCATCTGGATCTTGACCCACTGAGTTCCCCCAGCGCCTTGTGTGTTGCCCCAGATTCCAGCATCTGCCGTCTCTTGTGTCTTCAGGTTAGACGTTACTCTTCTGTGATTCTATAACCACAGCTGAGGGATTGATGCTGGTTGCAATGGGACTCCTAATTCAAGCATTAAGGTAATTCCACTGATTATGTTGTCCATTCCTTCACTGGCCCAGTTGGTCAGAACCTGACTGATCACTGATGTCGAGTAAATGAAGTCTCCCTGTGAGCTCACTGTTGCTCTGGAAACCACACTCACCACTCCATTCTCAAAGGTGAATGCAGACAAGTAGCGAACCTTTGCTGCATAACTTAACCCCTAACTTTCAGAGGTGGAAAAGTTTTAGTTCAGTTCGTTCAGTTTATTGTGACATACACCAGGATGCAATGAAATTCCTTATTTGCATGAAGCTCACAGAGTAAACAATATATCTGGTAATAATAAATACAGCAATAAATAAAGCGATGAACACAAAACAGTAGAATGGTAAATGGGTTTATTATTGTTACATAAACCAAGGTACAGTGAAAAACGTTGTTCTGCATGCCATTCATACAGATTATTACATTACAACAGTGCTTTGAGGTAGTACAAGGGAAAGGCAGTGACAGGATTCAGAGTAAAGTGTTACAGTTACAGAGAAAGTGCAGTGCAGGCAGACAATAAGGTGCAAGGTCATAACGGGGTAGATGGTGAGGTCAAGAGTCCATCTTATCGTACTAGGGGACTGTTCAATAGTCTTATAGCAGTGGGATAGAAGCTGTCCTTGGGCCTGGTGGTACGTGCTTTCAGGCTTTTGTACCTTCTCCCCAGTGGGAGGGGGAGAAGAGAGAATGTCTGGGGTGGGTGTGGATTACATTGGCTGCTTTACCAAGCCAGTGAGAAGTGTAGACAGAGTCCACAGAGGGGAGACTGGTTTCCATGATGTGCTGTGCTGTGTCCACAACTCTCTGCAGTTTCTTGCGGTCACGGGCAGAGCAGTTGCCATACCAAGCCGTGATGCATCCGGAGAGGATGCTTTCTTTGGTGCATCGATAAAAATTGGTGAGTGTCAAAGGGGACATGCCAAATTTCTTTAGCCTCCTGAGGAAGTAGAGGCACTGGTGGGCTTTCTTGGCCGTGGCATCTACGTCGTTGGACCAGGACAGGCTATTCAGGTGATGGTCACTCCTAGGAACTTGAAGCTTTTAACTCTCTTGACCTCAGCATCATTGGTGCAAAGATTGGATTGCAATCTGAAGTAGTGCAAAAAGAACTGCTGAAGTGACAATAAAGGAATAACCAAGAGAGGTAGAATTAAAGTCCAAGAACATGGCAGCACCACCGGGAAAGGGATGTGAAAGTGGTGATTGGTTCACAAGTCTATGGTAGTTGGTGAATGGAGTGAATGGAAACCAAGACTTGGATAACCCTCTCAGTATTGTTGGGAAAGTGCTTATTGAAGGAACCCTTTGTCCCTTTGGTGTAAATTAAGCACCAATTACTCAAAATTGTGTTTGAGCACTGGTTGTGCTAAGCTCGATTATTCCAGCTTGCTCTGTGTATTTCCATACAATGTAGAAGGCCATTTTGTCCCATTGGGTCCATGCCAGCCGACAGAGCAATCCCATTTCCTACCAATTTTCCCTGTAACCTATTCTCCCCACATTCCCTTCAACTACTTCGCTTCAACCATTCGGTTCTTGAACCAACCGGCAAAACCCTAATCACTATAGTTTCACAACACTATGACCACATTGATTACTTTGCACTAAAATGAACTTTGTTTTTTTTTGTTCTAATTGTTTTCTTTCTTGTAAAAGTTGTGTATAATTTATGTTAAGTTTGTGTTTTTCGTGTGAATGCTGCTTATCTGATGCTATGTGCCTGTGATGCTGCTGCAAGTAAGTTTTTCATTCACTCTACCCTTCTGGAATTTCCTTCCTAGACCTCTCCAACTTCCCCTGATGCTCTTGGCTGTCAGAGGAGGCTTCTTTTGTATGAGGCATGAAGCCAAGGCTCCCCTCTTGCTCTCTTGGGTGGATGTCAGAGATTCAATGCTGTCATTTAAACAAAAGCAAGGGAGTTCTGCCCAGCCTCATGCCCCAATAATGATCCCTCACTCAACATCACTAGAAAAAAAAACAGATTATCAGGTCTTGCTGTGCACTTCTGGGAAGCTCAGAGTGTCCCACAATTGGTGTTGGTGGTACTAGGTCTATGGCCATCTGGCCTTCAGTGGGTCCTCATCAAAGCTTGCTACCTGACACTCCAGTGAAGTACCATGGGACTAAGTTAAGGGCACTACATAAATGCTGATTGTTGTTGGGCCCCCACTATTCTTTCCCCACCGCGCCCCCCCCCCCACCGACCAGGTGGGAAAGAGCATTTAGTGAGCTTGTACTTTCCAGAGTCAAACAGGTTGCCCAGAGTTCCTAACCAGGCTTGCATAAAGAACATCTGCTTGGAAGGGTAAAGTGACTGGGCTCTTGGGAACAGAACTCTGGCTGGGAACAGACCTATTGGAAGAAGAGGGACACGTTAGTAGTTCACCCCCACCAACCCAGCAAAGATCCCCACTGCTACTGGTGTTGCCCACTGACCTTTCGTTAACTTCAAGGGTTGAACAAGTTTGCAATGAGGAAAGAACTTTGTGTTTGTGAGTTCTGATACAGGGTTTCGACTATTCCTTTCCTCCCCACAGACGCTGCTCCACCCGCTGAATTCCTCCAGCAGATTGTTTCTTGCTCCAGATTCCAGCATCTGAAGTCTCTTGTGTCTCCTGTGTTTGGGGAATGCCTGGTCATAACCTCTAGAAAGCCCCAAAGCTTTGACCAGTCAATTATGTACTTTTTTGGGGGGAATGTGGTCACCCTTGTAATGCAGGTGAAAACATTACCTTCTTTGAGTAGTCATGTGTTGTAAAGTTTCCCCTGAAGGGCCCGACAAGATTGCAACAAAAAAAACTCCAGACATTTCTGTGCCACTTGCAGTTGGGCATTTTAGTAGCTGGCAAAAAGCCAGTGCTCTGCATTGGGTGAGTGTGTGGTGCAGATGCTCTTAAACTGGGCCACAGAACTAAAATAGGAGCTCTGGGGAACTGGCAGTTGAAAGTGGGCCAGTCTGTTGTTTTGCAGGAGATGGCACAGGGTACGGCTGAACTTTCTTCACCATCCTCTGCTGAAGGATTTGAGTACAAGAGTCTTACTGCGATTATAGTAAGGGTTTGGTCACACTTGGAGTATTGTCATAGAGTTATACAGCACGGAAACAAGCCCTTTGGCCAAACTCGTCCATGCCAAGCAAGTTGTTTACCTGAGCTAGTCCCGTTTCCCTGCGTTTGGCCCATATCCCTCTAAACCCTTCCCATGTATGTACAAGTCCAATATTGTAATTGTACCCGCCTTTCAAACATTGTAATTGTACCCGCCTCTACCACTTCTCTCGCAGCTCATTCCATATACCCACCACCCTCTCTGTGGAAAAAGTTTCATCTCAGGTCCCTTTTAAGTCTTTCCCCTCTCACCTTAAATCTCGGCCCTCTAGTTTTAGACTCCCCCACCCCGGGAAAAAGACTGTGACATCCACCTTATCTACACCTCTCATGACTTTATAATCCTCTGTAAGGTCACCCATCAGCCTTCTGCACCCCAGCCTATCCAGTCTCTCCTTATAATTCAAGTCTTCTGGTCCTGCGTCGTGCACAGTTTTGTCTCCTTCCCTAACAAAGTATATACGTGTTCTAAACGGAGTGCGGTGAAGGTTCAGCAGACTAGCTCCCAGGATGGCAGGTCTACCCCATGAGTCGGCCAGGCTCTAGAGAGTATAAAAGCTGAGAAGTGAATTGATTGACAAATAAAATACTGACAGGACTCAACAGACAAGGGTTGTTTTCCCGGCTGGGGAGTCTAGAACCAGGGGTCATAGTTTCAAAATAAAGGCTAGGCCATTTAGGATTGAAATGATTCACTCAAAGGGCAGCAAATCTTTGGAATTCTCTAACCAGGAAGGCTGTGGACGCTCAGTCATTCAAAGCAGACATCAATAGACTTCTGGATATCGGAATTACAGGAAGTGGGGACGGTGCAGGGGAATGGTATTGTGGAAAGCGGAATGTGGGATACTGGCATGGAAATGGGAATGAGCAGCCTCCAAGGGCTGAATGTTCCATTCCTGCTCCTATTTCTTGTGTCCTTATTTCTCTCAAAGGCTGGAAAACAAGGTGGAGAATTTTAGAATGGGGGAGGAGGCAGTGTAGCTGAGAGAGCACAGGAGGGGCAGGTGTATAGGATGCAGTGTGAACCAGGACACAGGCAGCAGGGCTTGCTGAAATACCATTTGTTTAGAGAGAAGAGTATCACAGCTTTTGTTGCTGATGAGCTGGTGGTCTGCCAATCCCCCTGCACACCCAGGTGCAACTGCTAGCAATGGGAGGCAATGAGACAGGGGTAGGAGTTACCAGCCAGTCTTCTTCACTGCTGTCATCCTCAGCTGCTCCGGGAGTCAGTCAGCTCGCTCTGGAACTGTTTGTACCTCAGCAGATGTAGGCTGCAAGAGAATTCACAACCTGTCAGCCTCATTGCCAAGCTCTTCAGAGCTACAGCCCCAAGCAATGCGACACTGGATGTGTCCTACATCCAAAACTGCAAAAATATCCTTGCATAGAATTTACAACAAAGGAGCTCTGCTCTGTGTCTGTGTCTCCGATCCACACGAGCCTCCTCCACACCTCCCAACCACCTGTCATCCATCTTTCTGATGAGACATTAAACTGAGGCCTGGCCTGTCCTCTCAGCTTAACCGAGCAGGGGATATCTCCCAGAGATCTGGAGCCAATGTTCATCCATGAACCAGCATCATCAATGCATATTGTCTTGCCACTTTCGCTCTTTAAATGGGATCCAGTTTCAGCAAATAGGTGCACTGCATTGAGTCATCCCCTGCTTGTGAAAAACTCTATAAATACTGATGTTTTCTTCATCCAATCCAATCCATATTTGTTGCTCTTAGTGTTCCCAACTGAGTGGTCCAACCTTCCAGAGCGTGTCCCCCACACACTACGGATAGCTCTGCCCCCTTGGGGGAGAGCAGAAACTCGAACTTGTCCTGGGAATCCAGGAATGAGAGATCAGCCAACCAAGGAGTGAAACCACAGCAGATTTTAGAGACACAGGTGACCACAGATGCTGGAATCTGGAGCAACAAACAATCTGCTGGAGGAATCAGTCCTGATGCAGGGTTTCGACCCAAAACGTCAACGATTCCTTTCCTCCCACAGTTGCTGCTCAACCCGCTGAGTTCCTCCAGCAGATTGTTTGTGGCCACAGCAGGTTTTAAGCGTGTTCCTTGATTGCTTTTGTTTTACCCACCACATAGTGGGTAGCACATTTAGCCCTCAGTCATAAGTGTGTGGGTTCGAGTCCTACTCCAGCGGTTGGACTCAGGCTGAACTTTTGGTGTAATGCTGAGGGAGTGCTGCACTGTTGGAGGAGCTGCCATTTGGCTGAGATATCAAAGCAAGGTTCCACCTTCCCTCTGAGATGGATGCCAAACATCCCATGGTCACTGTTTTGAAGAAGAGCAGTTCTCCCTGCTGCCCTGGTCAATGTTTCTCTGCCCTCCCCACTCCCCCCCTCCACCCCCCAGATTTACCTTGAAGCTCATTCCCCGCCACCATCCCAGCTGTGGCCATTGACAAAATTTTGGAGACATGATCTTGTTCTTTGTCTGCTACTGCATGACAAACAATCTGCTGGAGGAATTCAGCGGGTCGAGCAGCATCTGTGGAGGGGAAAGGAATTGTCGACGTTTCGGGTCAAAACCCTGCATCAGGCTCCCCATTGAATGTTGACAATTCCTTCCCCCCACCCCCCCCCCCCCCCACAGATGCTGCTCGACCCGCTGAGTTCCTCCAGAAGATTGTGTGTTGCTCCAGATTCCAGCACCTGACATCTCTTGTGTTTGTCATGACCAGCTGAGTTCGAAGGTGTGCGGAGGGGGTCAATGGTGCAATTTCTCTCCAAGGACCTGAGCATTTTAATGCAGCTGTATTTTGGATCTTGTTGTGTTCATTTGGGTTGCATCACAACAGTGACTTCATTCAAAAGCTGTGAACTGCGTTGCAGCAGTCTGAGAATGTGAAAGGTGCTGTAAACACACAAGTCTTTCTTTTTATTTTACTCATAAAAAGAATGTTGGAAATAGCAGGGGTCAGGATATTAGTGGGAGAGCAGCCAGATATTGGAGGAGGAGGAGGACATATCATGGAACCCCTTCTTGGTGCATAAAGAGTTGGTGACTCCAGGGTGGCCATTTTGGAAGCAGCAAGCACAAAATGGAGGCTCAGCCTACACATTGATGCAAGATCGTGACACGCAGTATGCATTGGTAGTTGAAGGAGAAGAAATGGTCGACTTTTTAAATCCCTTCTTTTTTTTCCTCATTCTTCAAATAAACAAAATATTCTGACAGTCTCCACAGGGCCGATTCTTGTTCAATGACTCATCAGTTTGCAGCCAGATTCAGGGGTAACTCACATCGCTCGTCAACAGGAGGAGTTGATGCTCTGTTTATTTTCGGTCTCCAAGAATATATTCATTTAGAAACCAAAACAGTTCTAATTGCTGCTGACAATTGAACACAATTCACCACCTCCTCCCCCTCCACATCCTTATCCTTTCACACTCCAAGCTCCTGAAACGTGGAATCCTAGATAGGTTAAAGGATTCAATCAGCCTACTGCTCAAAGGTCCAAGAAGTCTGTCAGCACCTGAAAGAGAAAATGGTTAATGTTCCCAGATTGATCCTGTTGCAGAATTTTGCTGTGTGCAAGTTGTCTGGTGGATTTTAGCATGGGTTGGACACAAAGTAAAGCTCCCTCTGTAGGCAGGCATGGTAGTGCAGTGGTTAGCGTAACGCTATTACAGTGCCAGCGACCTGGGTTCAATTCCAGCCACTGTCTGTAAGGAGTTTGTACGTTCTCCCTGTGTCTGCATGGGTTTCCTCCGGGTGCTCCGGTTTCCTCCCACATTCCAAAGACGTACGGGTTAGGAAGTTGTGGGCATGCTATGTTGGCACCGGAAGTGTGGTGACACTTGCGGGCTGCCCCCAGAACACCCTATGCAAAAGATGCATTTCACTGTGTGTTTCGATGTACAGGTGACTAATAAAAGATATCTTATGTTAATAAAAAAATGATGAATGTAGGATTGGTGTAAATAGGTGGTTGATGGTCAGTGAAGACTTGGCTGAAGGACCTGTTTCCATGCTGTATCTCTCTCTGACTATGACTCCAGAACTGTGACGGCATAGGTTAGACACAGAGTAAAGATCCCTCCACTCATCCCATTACACAAGAGGCCAGAATTGAACGTGTGTCACTGGAGAAGGGAGGCAGTAGCTCTACATCCTGCACCACTGAGCCACTTGTATTCTGTTTCCTTTCTCTTTATCAATTATCTTCTGTTGGTTTCTCAGGCCCAACGCTCAGCCCTGCTTGTATCCTTTGCTACTTTATAAACCTTTTCTATCACACTAACGCCATCCCTAACCCTTGGTCAGCCACAGATCAATCACTTCCCACAGCCATTATTTCTCAGTGGAATGTCTCTTTGTTGAGAATTTTCATGTGTATTAAATAGGTGCCTCTCCTTACCTTCTGCCATACTTCTGCAGTCTAATTTCCGATCTACTTTAGCTGACTGCTTTATACCATATGTTGGGGTTTGCTAAGGCAGAGCTTTGGTGCCTGAGTTGTGTAATTTAGATTCATTTCATTCCCCAGTGATGGGTTAACAGAAAGCAAAGGTTAGTATCATTAGTGGTTTCATGAGTAACCAAAGCCAGTGACAACAGGAGAGTCCTAAATCCAACCCCTGGTTGGTTTGCAGTCAATGTTGGTAAAAACCTTATGCAATGGGGATCGATGTCTCCACTCCTGTATCAAATGTTCCATCTTTCTGCAGCAGGTTCCTTTTATTGATCTTAAACATAGATGTTGGTCATAGATACCCAGTGCAGTCAGTACACTGACAGCAATACCCATCTTGACAATAGGACAGATAATCAAATAGAGGGTAATCAGAATCAGGTTTATTATCACTGACATACATCGTGAAATGTGTTGTTTTGCAGCAGCAGTACTGTGCAAGGCATAAAGACATAAACAATTACTATAAGTTACAAAAATAAATAAATAGTACAAAAGAGAAATAATGAGGTAGTGTTAATGGGTTCATGGAGCGTTCAGAAATCTGATGGCGGAGGGGAAGGAGCTGTTCCTGAATCGTTGAGTGTGGGTCTTCAGGGTCCTGTATCTCCTCCCCGATGGTAGTAACGAGAAGAGGGCATGTCCTGGATGGTGAGGGTCCTTAGTGATGGATGCCGCCTTCTTGAGTTAGTCACAGAAGGCAAAATTTGATAAAAATACTTGGAGCTTTGCTGCTTTCAAGGTCCACTGTGTGAGCTTCTACCCCACCAACCAGGGCTGAATGGATGGTTACAACATTGAACCCTCCCTCTAGAAACATAGAGCACAGAAAAAGGCCCTTTGGCCCACCGTATCCATCAATTTCCTATCTATACTGGTCCCATATATCAGCACTTGGTCGATAACCTTCTCTGCATTGGAGATTCTTGTGCTTGTCTAGATAATGCTTCAATGTTGTGAGGGTCTCTGCCTCCACCAGCCCCGTCCAAGTTCCAACATCCCTTTGGGTGAGGAAGTTCTTCCTCGCGTCCCCTCTAAACCTCTTACCCCTTACCCTAAACCTATGTCCTCTATTTTTAGACACCTATGCTGTTGGGGGGGGGGGGGGAATAGTTTGCTACTATCTATTCTATCTGTGCCCCTCCTAATTTTGTACACCTCTATCAGTTTCCCCTTGGCCTCACCCCCTCTGAGGAAAACAGACCTGGGTTATCCAGTCTCTCATAACTGATACACTCCATCACAGGCAACATTCTGGTGAACGAACCTCCTGTGTACTTTAATGCCATCCCACCCATCCTGAACCGTCCACAGTACTCCAACCCTGGCCTGACCAGTGTTTTACGAAGTAGTATACAACTTGGTCTGGCAACTCGAAAAACAAAGGACTGCAGATGCTGGAATCTAGATGAAAAAACAACAAGATGCTGGAGGAACTCAGCAGGCCAGGCAGCATCCATGGAGAAAAGTACCCCCACCCCTCCTTCCCCCCCACCGTGCCTCTTCTTTTCTTCCCTTTCCTTGCCTATCTTGCTTTTTTCTCCTTGACTATTTTTTTCCTCCCTTCCCCCCGTGCCACCTGCCTCCACACCTTTGACCCATCCCCAGGTGGATCTGCTCTCCCCTCCTCCCCCGCACCTGCCCATCACTATGTCGTACCTGCATCTACCTATCACCACCCTGTGCCCACCTTGCCTCCCTTCTTTTGTCCACCTATCACTGCTCTGTTCCCCCCCCCCCACCCATATATCGGGCTTCCCCTTTTCCTATCTTCAATCCTGAAGAAGGGTCCTGACCCGAAACGTTGACCGCCTGCTTTTCTCCACGGATGCTCCCTGAGTTCCTCCAGCATCTTGTTGTTATGGCAACTGCTCTGCCTGTGACCGCAAGAAACTGCAGAGAGTTGTGGACACAGGTCAGCACATCACAGAAACCAGCCTCCCCTCCATGGACTCTGTCTACACTTCTTGCTGCCTCAGTAAAGCAGCCAGCATAATCAAAGACCCCACCCACCCCAGACATTTTCTCTTCTGCCCCTCCCATCGGGCAGAAGATACAAAAGCCCGTAAGCACGTACCAACAGGCTCAAGGACAGCTTCTATCCCGCTGTTATATGACTATTGAACGGTTACCTAGTACAATAAGATGGGACTCTTGACCTCATTATGACCTTGCACCTTATTGTCTACCTGCACTGCACTTTCTCTGTAGCTGTGACACTTTGTTCTGCATTCTGTTATTGTTTTACCCTGTAGTGCCTCAGTGCACTGTGTAATGAATTGATCTGTATGAACAGTATGCAAGACAAGTTTTTCACTGTACCTCGGTACAAGTGACAATGACATACCAATACAACTATACCCAGGGATGGGAAAGAAGGGTTTATACGTAAAGTAAAGCTCCCTCTGCACTATCCCATCACACACTCCTAGTGCAGGAACAGCACTGGTGATACAGATTAAAGCTCCTTCTACATCAGCCCATCATACACTCCCAGTGCATGGAGAGCATGAGTTAGACACAGAGTAAAGCTGTTCTACATGGTTCCATCACACATTCCCAGGGCAGGGACAGCACAGGGTTACATAAAGAGTACAGCTCCCCCTACATTGTTCCATCACACACTCCCAGGGCTGGTGCAGAGTAAATCTTCCTCTACTCAGTTCTCTGAAGATGACATCAGATAGCCTTGCTGCACCAGTGAGATTTGTTTATTTCCTGCACCAGACTGGAAGCTTCTCCTGACCAAGCAAGGTTAAAAAATACCTCTTCGTATTACTCTGCATTCCCTGAAGATTTGTCAGTATTGCAGCAA
Source organism: Pristis pectinata (assembly GCF_009764475.1). Taxonomy (NCBI): domain Eukaryota; kingdom Metazoa; phylum Chordata; class Chondrichthyes; order Rhinopristiformes; family Pristidae; genus Pristis; species Pristis pectinata. Next base: position 18,350,806 of record NC_067436.1, read on the forward strand.
AATGCAGAGTCCTCGTTGCAACGTACTGCAGGACTAAACCTTACCCGCTTCATCTCCCCTAAGGCTTGAGTGGGAATGGAGGCAACTGCATTCACATGCTCAATTTGTGTTGTGATTCCTGGAATTCCAGAGGGGAATGGGATGCTTTGATTGAAGTATTGGTATTGGTTTATTATTGTCTCAAGTACCAAAGATACAGTGAACAGCTTTTGTTTGCATGCCATCCAGATAGACCATAATTACACTGAGGTAGTAAAAAGAAAACAGAATACAGACTATAGTGTTACAGTTACAGAGAAAGTGCAGTGCAGGGAGAGAAAGTGCAGGGGCTGTGACGAGGTAGATTGGGAGATTGAGGGATCATCCTTCAGAGTTTTTGAGGGAACTGATGAGGTAGAGAAAAAAAATTACCTCTGGTGGTCGGTGATCTGGGACTGAGGGACAGAGTCTAGGTGTCAGAGCTGGGGTGTCAGGACTGAGGATAGTAAACATCCCACACACACTGGGAGGAATTTGGGATTCTTCTGCAAATGGTGTCTTTGGTACATCAATTGTAAGTTTTAAATCAAAGATTTTTGATAAGTAAAGGAATTAAGAGGCATGGGCCAGAGGTGGATCACAGATCAGTCCTGCTTGTACTGAATAACAGAAGATGCTGCAGGGACTTTTCAAATAAATCCAAGCGTTTCCTGAGCCCCCGTTTTCTGCTGGCTGAAGCTGCCTTCAGTTCCTGGACTGGCCAACAGGTGGAGCAGCATCTGGAGGAAGGACTAGCATGCCTTATTTTAACTTTTATTCACAACTCATCACGTTCTCAGCTGTTGGAATTTCACAACTGTTCCACATGGTACTTGCAGCGTCTTTGAATGAGGCTTTTGTCATTTGCTTTACGTTAGGCCTCTCCGCTTCTGTGTCTTGGAATCCCTCTGTACTCTCTCATTAACCTTCACTGTCACTCACTTTCTCACTTTGGACTGGATTAACCCACAATATTGTACATATGGTAAGTCACAACCTTGTACTTAAAGTGCGAACATCTGTACGTTATTGGTCTCCTTATTGAGGGAAGGATGTTAATGCATTGGAAGCAGTTCAGAGAAGGTTTTCTGCACAAATATCTGGAATGGACGGGTTGTCGTACAATGCAATATCAGACAGGCTCGGCTTATGTCTGTTGGTTTAGAAAGTGAGAGAGGACTTTGATACATACAAGGTTCTGAGGGGTCTTGACAGGGTGGATGTGGAGAGGATGTTGCCTCTAGAATCTAGAATATTTTTATTACTGATTAAGAGTAAGGAGTTGCCCATTTAAGGCAGAGGTGACTGATCTGACTAGGGTGAGATAAGATTTCTTTATTAGGTCACATGTACATTGAAACACAGTGAAATGCATCTTTTGTGTAGAATGTTCTGGGGGCAGCCCACAAGTGTCGCCACACTTCTGGCGCCAACATAGCACGCCCACAACTTCCTAACCTGTACGTCTTTGGAAACTGGAGCTGTGTGTCCTCTCCTCAGGTGAGGAGACAAAGATGAGAGAGGAGGTGAGTCTTTGGACCTCTCTTCCTCAAAGGGTGGTGCATGGAGAGTCTTTGAATATTTGAAGGTAGAGGCAGATAGATGCTTGATAAATAAGAGGGTGGGAGGTTATTGGGGATGGGGCAATGTGGAGTTGAGATTACAATCTGATCAGCTATGATCTTGTTGAATGGTGGAGCAGGTTTGAGGAGCTGTGTGTCCGACACCTGCCCCTACTGTTTGCATGTACTAAGATCAAAGCATTTCAATCCAGTTGCCTTCGGTCAGTGTGTGCACTTCTGGTTCACGTAGTGAGACCTCCCTCCTTACTGACCAACAAGTAAGAACCAATATCAGCCCCACAGCAGCATGAGCGAGACTTCCCGACAGGACAGGGAGAACTTTGGGTTAACGTCTCTTCTGAAAAGTGACACCTCCAACAGTGCAGTGTTCTCCAGTCCTGCACAGGGAGTCACCTGGACTTTTGTCTTCAAGTCTCCGGAGTGGGATGTGAGCCTCCCACTGACCCACGTTTAGCACACAAACCCTGCCTGGTACATGATAACCGCTCCTAGCGCTGGTGGAAAGATATCCTTCCCCACAAGATACGTGTATGATGGGTCCTGACCTTAGTACCAGCAATGATCAAACCTCCAATCACTGATAGGTGTTGAAATTGAGAGAGAACGAGAGGAGACTGTTCCTTCCCAAAATAGGAGCATCTTGGGCAACTCAGCACCACCTCACCCACAACAGCTATTTCAAGGAGACTTGTGGTGACCTTTCTTCCTTATGGAATCAACAAAACAATTAACTCGCCACCAGTAAGACCACAGGGGGGTTAGAAAACTTCCGAAAGCAGCACTGATTCATCATACGGAGCAGCTGCTGTGTGGGAGCTGCCAACTCTCCACACCCCAAAGGCTCAAGGTCTCCAACCAGTGGTTGCCTTGGCCCTTGGTTGCTCAGTTCCTTGGCATGCCTGGATTCAGGATGGGGAAACTCGTATTTCCTTACCACACAGGTGACCATTTGGCCCATCGAGTCTATGCTAGCTCACAGAGCAATCCCATTCCCTCACTTATTTTCCCTGTCACCTATTCTCCCCATGTTCTCATCAACTCCCCCCGATTCTACCACTCACCAGCAAATTCAGGGCAATTTACAGGGGCATATAACCTAACGACCTGCATGCCTTTGGGATGTGGAAGGCAATCCGAGCACCCAGGGGAATCCCAGGCGTCACTGGGAGAACGTGCAGGATTGAACCTGACTCTCTGGGACGGTGAGGCAGTGGCCCTGCCAGCTGGGTCACCCAAAGCCTCAGTGGGTGTCTGCTGGTTGGGTGCATCAACTGGACACCACTGGCACTGTTGCAGTAGCCAAGCTCCCTACCTTGACCTTAGAGTCATAGAGTAATACAGCATGGAAACAGGCCCTTCGGCCCAACTCGTCCATGCTGACCATGGTGCCCACCAAGCTAGTCCCATTTCCCCGCATTTGGCCCACATCCCTCTAAACCCCTCCTATCCATGTACTTATCCAAATGTATTTTGAATGTTGTTATTGTACCTGCCTCAACCACTTCCTCTGGCAGCTCGTTCCATATATGCATCACCCTCTGTGTGAAGAAGTTGCCCCACCCCCCTTTTAAAACCTCCCCCTATCATCTTAAACCTATGTCCTCTAGGTTTAAGTTTCGCTTCCCTGGGAAAAAGACTACATGCGTTCACCCTTATCTATGCCCCTCATGATTTTATACACCTCTATAAGGTCACACCTCAGTCTCGTACATTCCAAGGAATAAAGTCCTAGCCTGCCTTAATGAGGAGTTTAACTTTCTCCTTCTGAGCTGTTGTACGGGTCATTCAGAAACACTCGCAGAGCCAGGATAACTAACTGCACAAAGCAAACGGAGACAAAGACTGGGGTCGACTTTGTACAGCAGCAGGTGAAGCTCGGCGATCAGTGACCCCGGCTGCTGCAGAGGGTTATGCATTGTGCCTTTGCCCTTTGACCTGCCTGCTTGTTGATGGGACTTTCATCTTTGACCATCAGTCATTGGGTAATGCCGCACACAGCTGACCTCTAACCCCCAAAACGCATTAAAGGGTCTTTTGGACACACATTTTCCTCAAGGGTCAGCTGAAGAAAGCTCCAGAGGGCTGTTGGTCCACTGTGAAATGTGGCGTCAGATAATGGAGTGGTTTTGGAGTACGACTGTCACCTAGGCCCTGCTTAACTTGCAGGATAAATCTCTTGTCTGAGCTGCAGACAACACAGGCAAAATGACAAGGGAAGTAATTTTTACTTTTATTAATGACAGTAAAGGTCAGTGGGTATCTATGTTTGGAAATCAGGTTAAACTACAAACACTTCTTGTCCATTGGGACTTCATTGGAGTGTAGGAGAATGAGGGGTGATCTTAGAGAGGTGTATGAAATCATGAGGGACCTAGATAGGGTGAATGCACAGAGTCTTTTTCCCAGGGTTGGGGAATCAAGAACCAGAGGGCATAGGTTTAAGGTGAGAGGGGAGAGATTTAATAGGAATCTGAGGGGCAACTTTTTCACCATGAGAGCGGTCAGTATGTGGAATGAGCTGCCAGAGGAAGTGGCTGAGGCAGGTACATTAACATTTAAAAGGTTCTTGGACAGGTACATGGATAGGAAAGGTTTAGAGGGATGTGGGCCAAATGCAGGCAAATGGGACTAGCATAGATGGACATCTTGGTCAGCATGGACCAGTTGGGCCAAAGGGCCCAATTCTGTGCTGTATGACTCTATGACCCTATTTCAGTTGTCTCTTGAGCTGGGCGTGTGGGGTTTTACCTCCAATCCAGCAGCATGACCAGGTCACATCTGCAGGCAGAACAGGTGGGACTGAGGGCTGGGATTTGGGGTGGTGGTGGTGGTGGTGGTGGTGGTGGTCGGGGAGGTGCAGATGGTGAACCTCGGGAACAACCAGCAGAGAGGGCGGAGCGCCGGGAGCCTCCGGGAGAGAGGCTGGGGCACCGGGAGTGGAGGAGAAGGAGCTGGAGAAACAGGAACAGGTCAAGCGATCAGCCGGAAGCCCTGGGAAGGATTGGATGATCCTGACTGTTGTGGTAGACGCTGCCACAGTTTCTGCAAGATCGTGATTCAGGAAGGGACTGAATCTTCAGTCTCAGAAACTAGGATTATTTCCCATTGAGCAATGACAGGCCACGGAAATGGATGTTTTCTATGTGATTCCCTACCAGAAATAAATTAACGACCAGGTATAGAGTATCAGCAGCTGTCAATAGCACCAGCATTACGAATGAGTGGTGTCAATGATGGGGGTTGTTGGACCATATCCTGTTGCAATGCCTACTGTCACATCACACTGTCCCAGGGCAGAGACAGCATGGATTAGACACAGAGCAAAGCTCCCTCCACACTGTCCCGTCACACACTCCCAGGGCAGGGACAGCTCAGGCCAGATACATGGACCTAAAAAATGCACCTGAAGAGATATGTTCAGACTGCCTCACGAATCGGCTGTCTGAAGTTGGTAATGGAGGTCAGCACGTGTGACGGCTGATCAGTGGGTGACTCTCCCACCTCTGAGTCAAGGAGCTGGAAGATGCATTCCAGAGATGTGGGTTGTAAAAATTCCAGTGCAGTACTGAGGGAGTGCTGCATTATCCGAGGCACTGATTTTTTGGCTGAGTCATGAAGAAAGGCCCGTCTGCTCTCTCGAGTGGACGTACAAAATCCCACACCCAATCAAGGCCATCGTCCATTTTTCTACTGGCACTTATTCCTCAACCACTGGAAACAGAGATTATCTGGTCACAATTAGATTTGATGTGTGGGATCCTGCTGTGCAGTGATAGGCTGCCTCGCTACCCACATTGCTCTGCACTTGAGGGGGTTTTCATTGGTGTAAAGTTGTTTTTGAAGCATTGAGCAGCACCGTGTAAACGAGAGTATTCCTCGATTTCAAACATTCAACTCATTCTTTCCAGCACTCTGTTTTGTAATCTAATAGGGGAAGGATGGTCGGAAAGTATGAAATGTACAGAGGGTCAAGAGAAGGAACTTTGAAAGGTGGTTGTATGGAGAGGCCAAGAGGGCATACTGGAAGAGATAAGGTATCAGGACAGTCAGGACGTCCATTAAGTGCTCCAGCAACAATACTAGGTTGAATGTGCAGTCGAGTGTGGGAGATTTAAGCTCCAAGGAGAATCACTTACTGAGAGAAGCGAAGATAAGGCTGTGAGTTCACACCAGAGCAATGGGCATGGTGCCAGCAGCAGAACATGGAAGGAGATCAGTCTGAGCTGAGTCATGTTGGAAGGTTGTGAATAGATGTGCTACCGTCTCTCCTTAACGCCAGTCGATGCACAGCCAACAGAAACCCTTGGTGAAAAAAATCCTTGGGATGCTTGCGCCGTTGGCAATGTCAACGTTAATTACCCATCCCACTTAGTGCAACATGCAGAACCCAAGAGAAGGGAGCGTCCGTGGGCCATTTGTGCCCTCGAGCTTGCTCTACTCTTCAGTAAGGTCAGGGCTGATGTATTCTTGGTCTCAGCCCCACTTCCCTGCCCTTTCCCGTCAACCTTTGACTCCAAACTGATCTCTGCCTTGAATACGTTCCGTGATTAAGGCTCCACCGCTCTCTACAGTAGAGAGTGTCTAAGCTTCACAACAGCCCAGGAGCAGAAATTCTTCCTCATCTCAGTCTTAAGAGGATGACCCTGTATTTCTGAAACTGCCTGCTAGTTCCACGGTCCCTCCACCAAAGTCCCCTCACAACCCTCCGAGACAACAAAGTCCTCCTAATCCTCGTTTTAACTGAGTAACTTCTCATTCTGAAACTATGCCCCCTAGTTCTCGATACTCGTATTAAGGGAAATATCCTCTCGACATCCAACCTGGCAGAGCCCCTTCGCAACCGTCAGTGCTTCAATAAGGTCCACCTCTCATCCTTCTAAACTCCAACCTGCTCAACTCTTCCTTCATTCCCAGGAATCAACCTTGTGCACTGCCTCATATCTTTCCCTAAATAAAGAGACCAAGACTGTTCCTGGTGTGGTCTCACCAAAGAAGGAGACTATTCAGCCCATTAAACCTGTGCTAGCTTGCTGAAAGAGCTCTACAGAGTGATCCCACGTTCCTGCTCTCTCCCCACACTCCTGCAAATTAATCCTCTTCGACCACATATGGTGTGGGGAGCAAAACTGTTCCTATATCCATCGTATCTGACTATTTCAAGTCTGTGACACATAGATAAAACCAAACTTGGTAGAGTTTCTCCATTGTACTGTTTTGGTTAGTGAGTTTCTCCTTAACCTCCTCTGCTCCAAGGAGAACAATCCACATAACTCAGGCCTCTCATCCCTGGTATCCAGTTGGTCATCCTCCTCCGCACCCTTCTTGATCTCCCACCTTCTGTGGTGCCCTCAATACTCCAGCCAAGGCCTCACCGATGATTTATAGGGTTTACCGCGTAGTCACTGGCCCCGTTTACAAAGCCCTTGAGAAGGTGCTGGTGAACCTCCTCCTCGAAGAGCTGCCATCGGTGGGGTGAAGGGGCCCTGGTGATCGTGTTGGAGAGGAGGCTCCCATTACCTCTGCACTGACGAAGGGACAGCCTTCCTATTATCAGGGTGTCCTGTGACTGGGAGGGAATGTCAGGATGAAAAAGTCATGGAGTCATACAGTGCAGAAACAGGCCCTCCGGACCACCATGTCCATGCCTCCCGCCGTACCTATCCATCTGAATCCCATTTACATACATATACCTTCTCTGCCTTGGCAATTCAGGTACTTGTCTGGATACTTCTTAAATGTTGTGAGAGTCTCCGCCTCCACCACCCCCTCAAGCAGTGTGTTCCAGATTCCAACCCCCCCACCAGTATGACAAAACTCCCCCCTCAGACCCCTCGAAACCTCCCACCTCTCACCTTGACCCTGGGCCCTCTTGCCTCAGACACCCCCACCATAGGAGAAGGATCTTTACTATCTACCCTACCTATTCCCCTAATAAGTTTATACCCCTCCCATCTCCGCCCCAGGGAAAACAAACCCAGCCTATCCAGTCTCTCCAAGTAATCGAACTGTTCCAATCCGGGCACCATCCTGGTGAGGACACAGGAGACTCCAGATCCTGGAATCTGGAGCAACAAACAAAAAGCTGGAGGAACTCAGTGGGTCAGGCAGCGTCTGTGGAGGGAAATGGACAGTCGACACTTCAACTGGACAGAACGATGGAGGGGAGGTACCCAGTATGAAAAGGTGGAGGGAAGGAGCGAAGCAAGAGCTGGCAGGCGATAGGTGCATCCAGGTTAGGCGGTTGATAGGCAGATGGGGGAGAGTGGGAATGGGGAAAGAAGTTGGGATCCTGGTGAACCTCCTGTGCACCGTCTCCATTGCAATTACACGCCACCACTCTCCCCCCCGTCTAGCCTCCGGACTTGCCCACACAATTGATCTCTGAAACTGGGGGACAGTCAGGGGTGGGCGGTAGATGCAAGCCCAGTGTGGGGGCAACTACGTCCCCTGAACAGATGGGAAAAAATGGAGCCCCCTCCCTGCTTCCCCCCCCCCCACACCATTCCTCCCCTTGACCCTCTAGGCGACGGGTCATGGGGAGGGCCATGCGTTGGAGTGAACTCGGTGCTTTGTTGACAGGCATCCCGTTGTTAGGATGCACTGCAGCCAATGTGTAAAGATGGTGCAGGGACAAGATGGTTCCCCCCACCCCAGCCAGATTAAACTCACCTTGCCTTCACCCAGGGATCTGTATCAACCCAGAGGCTCACTGGATTAATGGTCCTCAAAGATATTTGCCTGTTTTTGTGCCACTGTCTGTTCTGGCAAAGCCGCTGATTTTTTTTTTAATCTTCTAAATTATTTGTGTTGTATCTAAATATAGCAGTAGCCCTGAGTCTGATGGATTGATTGGGGTTAGGTTAACCCATCGGTGCCCAGCCTCAGCTTTTGCTCATGCTGCAGGATGGTGGTGGGTGAGCAGGAGTTGAGGTGGGCAGTCGGGCTGGCTGGTCCTGGCAGTGTCAGGGTGGGGCACCTGGGGACACAGACAGCAGGTCAGATGCTACCTGGCTTTAACAGGGATTGTCTCAGTGGCTCATTCTCACTCTCCCATGACCATGCCTGCCTCTGCCTAGCTTTATACATGCATGTGTGCATTTGTGTGCATGTGTATGTGTCTGTGTATGTGTGTCCATACACGTGTGTTGGCACTTGTTTGTACCTGTGCATGTGTGTGTGTCTATGAATAACAGTGCATGTCTCTGGGTCACAGTCAAAGTTGAGTTTATTGTCATCTGCACAAGTGCATGTATGCACAGGTGCAATGAAAAATTGCATGCCTGTATGAGTGTTTGTAGCTCTCTGTCATACTGTATGTATCTGTATTGTGAGGTCAAGTCCCACTCCAGAGACTTAAGCATACGATCCAGTTTGATGCTCCAGTGAGGGAAGGTGCTGTCAGCTGAGTGACTGAGGTCCTGCTTCATTCCTGGGTGGACATGAAAGATCCCATGCCATCATGTTGGAGAAGATCAGGGGAGTTCTACCATGTGTCCTGAAGCCAGGAGACTAATATTTGCTGTAGCATCACAAAAGCCGAATATCTGCCGTGTGGGAGCTTGCTGTGTGAAAATTTACTGCCACTTTCACTGCACCTCTGCAGTGACTACACTGTAAAATTAGCTTTGGCTGTAGAGCACTTGGCACGATGCAGAGCCTGCAAAAGGAACCTTAAAATTAGCGGATTAAGGTTGCCAACTCTCTAGGATTGCCCAAGAACTATAGCTCAATCCTTAGAGCACAATTCCAGGGAAAACCATGATAACATCAGCAATTTTGTTTAAAAAAAGACAATCTTTGAATTACTCTGTAAATTAGCATAAAAAATATTGCCCTTGAAAAAAATGACCAATCACAAATCAAGTTATGAAGACAGTAAGGTCTGTTGATTGGACGTGGGAAGATGTATGCTAGGTGTATGAGCAGGTTAGGTGTTAGTCCAGGTTAGGACATTTTTCATTGGAGCATAGGAGAATGTGGGGTGATCCTATAGTGTATAAAATCATGAGGGGCATAGATCAGGTCAATGCACGCAGTCTTTTTCCCAGGGTTGGGGAATCAAGAACCAGAGGGCATGGGTTTAAAGTGAGAGGGGAGAGATTTAATAGGAACCTGAGGGACAACTTTTTCTCTCAGGGGGTGGTCAGGATATGGAACAAGCTGCCAGAGGAAGTGGTTGAGGCAGGTACATTAACAACATTTAAAAGGTTCCTGGATGGGTACATAGATGGGAAAGGTTTAGAGGGATATTGGCTAAACGCAGGCAAATGGGGCGAGCTTAGATGGGAATCTTGGTCGGCATGGACCAGTTGGGCCAAAAGGCCTGTTTCTGTGCTGTGTGAATGGGTGGGATATTATCAAGACAGGCATGTCAGTCGACCAACGGCAGGATTGTGGTGGGGTGGGAGAGGGGAAATACCATGAGGAGATGGGCGTGGTAAGAGACCAATGGCAGGAGGCTTGGTGTTTGAAGATCATGTGATATAACACCAAGAATGGTCCAATCAGAGCTGGTGATTTTCCCCCACCACCACCCCTTCCAGATACATGTTCTGAAAGTCATTGCCATGTGCTCAAGTCCATGTGTGCACGGGTACAATGAAAAACTTACTTGCAGCAGCATCACAGGCACATGGCATCAGATAAGCAGCATTCACAAGAAAAACATAAATTAAACATTAATTATACACAATTTTTACAAGGAAGAATACAAACAGAACCAAAAGACAAAGTCCATTTTAGTGCAAAGTGGTCATAGTGTTGCTAAACTGCAGTGATTAGGGTTGCGCCAGTTGGTTCAAGAACTGAATGGTTGAAGGGAAGTAGCTGTTCCTGAACCTGGTGGTGTGGAGACTTCAGGCTTCTGTACCTCCTGCCCGATGGGAGCTGTGAGAAGAGGGCATGGCCCATATGGTGGGGATCTTTGATGATGGGTGTTGCCTTCTTGAGGCAGCGCCTCCTGTAGATACTACCGATGGTGGGAGGGATGTGCCCGTGATGTATTGGTCTGAGTCCACTACTCTCTGCAGCTTCATCCTGGACATTCGAATTGCTGTACCAGACCATGATGCTCAAGATCATGAACCTTTGACAGTTAAGCAAGTGTACAGGGTAAGGGTTGGTCTCCTGGCACTACCTGCCACTCAACCATCTGCCGCAGTTGAAAGGTCATCAGCTGTTCCCCTGGGCATGGGATGGAGGGCTCAGTCAATAGTGCGATTAGAATGAAGCTCTCAGCTCCAGGCAACGTGACCGGCTACTGGGGACCGCTGCCTTGCACTTGGCAGAAACAGGATGATGATTGATGAATAACAGATTGTGACCAGTGAAAATGTACACCCAGTACTTGAGGACTACAACTCCACATTGCAAATCCATGGAGATTTCATCCTTTACCCTCTACATTATACAGACTTTTATTTCCCTAAGCACCAACTATTTTGTTTTAAATAAAACATAATATGAAGATTATATAGGAGATTAATTTCCAGAGGCCCCAGAATAATCCAGAGAAGGTTGGCACCCTTACATTAAATGACACGCTACAGCACAACTGTAAAGCGCTCCATTAATCTTGCTGAGTCACAGTGTGACTCAGCCCTCGGTGAGGTGGGAGCATTGATTATGTAATGACATGGTAACTTCAGTCTAATTGTGCAGGGGCTAACAAAGCCAGGTTTGCTGAGCTCTCGCTGAATAATTAAGTGTTTTGTTCTGCTGGCACTAACTCCTCGTGTATCAGTGTGATTTGTTCACCTTGCAGTTTGCTTTATTTCCATCCTTGTTATTCCTTTCTTTTGCACTATTTATTTATTTTTGTAGTTTATAGTAATTTTATGTCGTTGCACTGTACTGCTGCTGCAAAACAACAAATTTCATGTCATGTAAGTCAGCAATAATAATTCTGATTCTGATGGCCTTGATGCTTGCAAACAAAAACAAGGCTGAATCCCACTGCACATCCACTTCAGGGTACCCAAAGCACTTCACACCCCGTAAACCCTTCTGCTGTGCATTCAGAGTGCCTCTGTGTAGGAAATGTGTACACCTGTGCGCACATGTGCATTCAGATTGGCTCTGTGTGTGGTTGGAATGTGTGGAGTTTGCACGTTCTCCCTGTGACTGTGTGGGCTTCCTCTGGGTGCTCCAGTTTCCTCCCACATCTCAAAGATGTGCAGGTTAGTAGGTTAATTGGCCCCTGGTGTGTAGCTGAGTGGTAGAATTTGAAGGGGATTAATGAGGATGTGGGGAGAATAAAGTGGGATTAGTGTAAATTGGACAGGTACATGGATAGGAAAGGTTCAGAGGGATATGGACCAAATGCAGGCAAATGGGAGTAGCTTAGATGGGCATCTTGGTCAGCACGATCGAGTTGGGCCAAAGGGCCTGTCTCCATGTTGTATGACTCTATGTCTCTAAATGGGTGTTTAATGGTCAGCATGGACTTGAAGGGCCAAAGGGCCTGTTTCTGTGTTGTGTGACTCGATGTATGTGTGCATGCATGATCACGCTGCCCCATGTGTGAGTGTGTGTTTGTGGCGTGTGTTTGTGGCGTGTGTGTGCGCACAAGTGTGGTGTTTGTGTGTGTGTCCACGTATGTGTGTGAGCTATGTCTGTGTAGCAGAGTCTGGTCTCCAGACCTCTTTTAATCCCCTTCCATTGGACTCAGATCCTGCTCTGTCCAGCCCCTGCCGTGATATGTGACGGCTACCCTTCGTTAAAAGTATTCACGCGCAGCCGCCCCCCACTCCTCACAAGTAGAAATGTGTCATCCTCGATACTGAAGGACTGCCCAAAGAGGTGGAGGAGGAACAAACACACCCGACAATTTGCCCAGAGTCCATTCCCAGAAGTAAAAGGGTAAAATTGATTGGATAATCTGTCTTAAACAGTGATGCTGGGAGAGAAACAGGAGAGAATAACAAACCCAGCTTCTTTTTTCAAAACAACACCATGTGATCTCTTGTAATCAGTGGAGAGAAAGGCAGCCTTTACTTCAACATCCCAGCCATAAGACAGCTTGAGCTGAGTTTCTGTACGTAAGTCTCTGATGTGGCACTCAAGCCCACACCTGACTTGGGGATGAGTGGTCTCCACTAAACCAAAGTTGGCCCACTGTAGTATCCTCAGCGCTGGTTCTTCAGGCCTGTCAAGTAAAAGTTGATAGGCTTTTACCTTGCAGGGATCACAGGATGTCATGATTAAGACTTCTCAGGCATGTTGATGAACTTTGGGAAGGAATGGGGCAGTATCAAGAAAGTGCAAGAACAGGGAGACACTCGGGTTCACGCACACACAATCCTTCGAAGCTCAGGATGTTGATAAACCTGTTAAAGAAAGGCATAGGTGTATAAAAGCAGTAGGTCATGCTAAGCATTTACCAGTCATTGGTTGGTCCTCAGCTGGAGGATTTTGGGCTTGATGCTTTTGGGAGGAAGTTCAGATTTTGGAGAGGGTGTGGAGGAGGTTTACAGGAATGGTCCTGGTAATGATCAGCTTCGGTTGTCTGAAGGCTGGTGGGCTGAGACTGTTGTTGTTATTGAAGACCGGGGACCTCTCCCGTGTCCCGAAGTTGATATAAATCCATCAACTAGTGTGTCAAGAAACCGACTGTCTGGTCATTCTCACATTGTGGGATCTTCCTGTGGAAACTGGCTGGCTCAGAACAGTTTCATTGACTGTGAAGTGCTGTGGATGTCTACAGAGGGATGGGAAAGGAGCTAAAGCAATGCAAGCTTTACATTTGTGATTCCATAAGTATCCCTAATAGGAGATCATCGTTTTTTTTTCTATTTAACTTGGGCCACTCAACCATAACCATTCAACTTAGGGATCAGTGCAGTTGATGGGGAACTGGGTGTACAGTTTTGGTCCCCTTACATAAAAAAAACACCTCCTTTAGGAGTGCAATGACTGTTCACTAGACTGGTTCTAAGGACTGTCAGATGAGGAGAGATTGTGTAGGCTCGGTTCCTATTTTCTAGAATGAAAGATGGCCTCATTGAGACAAACAAAATTCTTAGAGGGCTCCTCAGATGGCGAAGGGATCTAGAATTAGGGGCCACAGGCTATTTAAGACAGTAGTTAGGAGAAATTTCTTTGCACAAGAGGGTGGTGAATCTTTGGAATCCCAATCACTGATTGCATCCAGAGCCTTGATCAATAGATTTCTGGATATCAAAGCAAAGGTGTCTTACCAGAACTATGAAGGTCATTAGTAAGACCGCACCTGGAATGTTGTCTCCAGTTTTGGTCTCCTTTTCTTAAAAAGAATCTATTTGCTATTGAGGGAGTGCAGCTAAGATCCTGGAATAACAAGTTTATCATATAAGGAGAAATTCAGTAGCCAGGTCTCTTTTCTCTGGAGTTTAGAAGAATGAGAGGTGACCTCACTGAAATGTACATAATTCTTACAAGGATCTACAGTATAAATGTAGTGGAATTGTTTCCCTTGGCCAAGGAGTGTAGAACCAGGGATCATAGACTTAAGTCAAGTCAAGTCGAGTTTATTGTCATATGTATGGTGAGGTACAGGGACAATGAAAAACTTGCAGCAGCATCAAAAGCACATGGGTTCAGACAAGAACACGCAGCGCATAAGTTGTACATAAATTCTACATAACCCATACAAGACAGTGAAGAAAAAAAACTCTTCAAAACAAGACATTAGTGCAGAAAAACCACACAGAGACAAGTCCCTGGTAGTGCATGAGGTGGTCCATATTGTTCTGTTGCCATTAAGCACTGAAATTAGGAGAATTTCTTTCAGATATGGTGAATGTTTGGACTTCTCTACCCTCAGAGCTGTGGAGACTAAGGCAGTGATTCTATTCAAAACTGAAGTCAGTAGATTTCCAGATATTAAGAGTAATTAAGGGAAACAGAACAGGGACAGAAAATGGTGTTTGAGGTAACGAATTGGCCATGATCCTGCTGAATGGCAGAGCAGGCTCCAGGGTTTGAAGAATGTCCTCGTTCTTCTGTTGTTGCTTTGATAGAGGGCTGACTTCCATCATAATGCCACACTCAGCACCTGCCATCTCAAGAGGTCGAGTGGGATTCTTTATGAGGGTTGGTGCATCAGTCTTGCTGTCGATTGCAAACCTTTGAGTCTGTGGTACGGAGCAAGAAGTTTCTTTATGCCTTGCCTGCTGCAGGTTTTGTCAATTAGACCCACCCCTCCCCCATGTGTCTTGCTGTTACAATTCAATGCCGTGGTGAATTTAGTATCGATCAGGCTGAGAGCCGCAGCTGGGTCTGTGTGAGCTGCTTGTTCCAGATCCAATGACAGATGGTTGGAGGGAACTTCAGAGGGGTACCTGCGCCCTCCCTGGGATTTGGGCCAACATGTATGCAACTGGAGCAGTCCTGAGGCAGGCTTAAACTCCAGGTGGGTGAGGCCCATGTGACCTTTGTAATCGAATGGTCCCATCCCCCACACAGTCCCAGTTCACCGCTGACATCTGCCTAGTACATCTGTCTGGGTGGAGCTGCTGTTCCATCACTATTAGCCATCTCACCCTGCCCCTCTCAAAGTCTGCCTGTCATTTCTCTTCATCTGTATTACCCACCCACCTTCGTTCATTTTTTATTTTATTATAGTTGTTGGAGATATGAAAAGGTGGACTCTTGACCTCACAATCTACCTTGTTATGGCCTTGCACCTTATTGTCTACCTGTACTTCACTTTCTCTGTAGCTGTAACACTTTATTCTGCATTCTGTTATTAGTTTCCCTTGTACCACCTCAATGCACTGATGTGATTAAATGATCTGCATGGATGGCATGTAAAGCAAAGCTTTTCACTGTACCTCGGTAACAGGTACAATAATAAACCAATTTAAAAACTTACTCAGATAACACACAGACATAGGAGCAGGAGTAGGCCATTTGCCCCTCAAACCTGTTCCATCGTTCAATACAATCGTGGTTAATCTGATTGTAATCTCCAATCTGCATTTCCGCCTACTCCCAAGGTAATTTTACGTCCCCTTGCTTATCAAATATCTATCTACCTCTGCCTTAAAAATATTCAGACTCGGTTGTCCCTGCCCTTTGAGGAAGAGAGTTCCAAAGTCAAAGTTGACTTTATTGTCATATGCACAAGTCCGTGTGTGCACAGGTGCAATGAAGAACTAACTTGCAGCAGCATCACAGGCACATAGCATCAGATGCACAACATTCACAAGAAAAACATAAATTAACAACATAAATCATACAAAATTATACAAGAAAAAAGAACACCATTAAAACAAAGTTTATTGTAGTGCAAAGTGGTCATAGTGTTGCTATACTGAATATACTGAGGCAGTGATTAGGGTTGTGCCAGTTTGTTCAAGAACTGAATGGGTGAAGGGAAGTAGCTGTTCCTGAACCTGGTGGTGTGGGGACTTCAGGCTTTTGCACCTCCTGCCCAATGGGAGCTGTGAGAAGATGGCATGGCCTGGATGGTGGGGATTTTTGATGATGGACGTTGCCTTCTTGAGGCAGCGACTCATGTAGATACTACTGATGGTGGGGAGGGATGTGCCTGTGAAATATTGGGCTGAGTCCACTACTCTCTGCAGCTTCTTACATTCCTGCCATACTCACGACCCACTGAGAGAAAAAGAACTGCTTCATTTCTGTCTTAAATGGGCAACACCTTAAAAAATGACCCCGTCATTCGAGCTGCTCCCTTCAGAGGAAACCTGGTCTCCAATCCACCCTGTGAAAACACCTCAGAGTTTTAATACATCTCAATTAAGTCATCTGTCACCTGTTCTAAACCCCAGCAGATACAAGTCTAGCCTACACAGTATTCCAGATGTGGTCTCACCAATGTCCTGTGTAACTGAAGCAAAACCTCCCTACTTTTGCATTCAGTTTCCCTAGCAATAAATGATAACATTCTTTAGACACAAGAGACTGCAGATACTGGAATCTGGAGCAAAAAAAAAACAAGCTGCTGGAGGAACTCAGCGGGTCAGGCAGCATCTGGTGGGG
Organism: Pristis pectinata; assembly: GCF_009764475.1. Lineage (NCBI taxonomy): Eukaryota > Metazoa > Chordata > Chondrichthyes > Rhinopristiformes > Pristidae > Pristis > Pristis pectinata. The sequence continues at coordinate 18,367,392 of NC_067436.1, forward strand.
GGGGGGGGGGTGGGAATAGACAGTCAAGACCCTTCATCTGGACTGAAAGAGTAGAGTGGAGATGGGCAGAGGTGTGGGGCAAGAGCTGGCAAGCGGTAGGTGGATCCAGGTGAGGAGGTGTGATCGGCAGATGGAGGAGGGAATAGCAACAGAGGCTGGGAGGCGATAGGTGGAGGGAACAAAGGGCTGCAGATGGTGGGATCTGATAGGAGAGGAAGGTGGAGCCTGGAACCAAGTAAGGGAGGTGGGGAGGGCAGGTGGGAACAGTGGGGGGAACGATAACATTCTGCTCCCTTCCCAATTCCTTGGTGTGCCTGTACACCAGCCTTTTATAAATCCTGCTCTAGAACACCCAGATCCCTCTGTATCTCAGAACTCTACAACTTCTCACCATTTAGATAATGTGCTTTTTTCCCTCCAAAATTAACAATTTCAGCTTTTCCTGCCTTATATTCCATTAACCAGGTCTTTGTCCATACAGTTGAACTATCTGTATCCTCCTGTCCTCTTCATTACTTTCCCGCCCATCTTTATATCATCAGCACGTTGAGGAATGGCACCTCTGGTGCCTTAATCCAAGTTAATGATGTACGATGTGAGAAGCTGAGGTCCCAGCACTGATCCCTCTGGCACACCACCCATTACATTTTGCCAGATAGGAAAAGACCCATTTACAATGGCTCTCTCTTTGCTGGTAGCTCGACCATCTTCTGCCCATGCCAGTGTATTACCTCCCATACCACGAGCTTCTATTTCTTCACAGTGGCCTTCAGTGCAGCACCATCAGCATTAATTGTCCATCTCTAGTTGCCACTGCACTGAGGAAGCAGCTGAGAGCTAAGCACATTGGTGGGTCTGGAGGCCAGATGGGACAATTAGGGAAATTTTCTTCCCTGAAGGATATTAGTGAACTAGATGGGTTTTACAACAATCTTGTATCTTCATCATTACTGTAACCAGTTTTACTTTAAATTCCAGATTTATTTAATTACTTGAATTTAAGTTTCCCAGCTGCCCTGGGGTGGATTCAAAGTCTTATCCCTGGATCAACAGCTGCTAGTCCATAGTCACGTAACCACTACACTACTAACCTGTACTACTGTAGTGTCCAGCACCTGTGCCTGTACTGCCTGTGAAGGGACCTCTTCACTTTTAGTTGTGCCGCCTGTAGGGAGTCTGAAACCATTATTGTGCTGCCTGGAGACAGTCCAACCACTGCAGTGCACTGCCCCTGAGGTTGTAGTACAGTGGAGTAGCTGGGACATCCTGATCAGTGTCAGAGTTGGGAGAGCAATCTATGGCTTGGTGCATGTCTGCCTCTTGGAGATTCTGCTAAATTGGTAAATTGGTTTATTATTGTCACATGTACCAAGGTACAGTGAAAAACATTGTTCTGCATGCCATCCATGCAGATCATTTCACCACACCAGTGCATCGAGGTAGTACAAGGGAAAAGCAATAACAGAATGCAGAATAAAGTGTTACAGTTATTGAGAAAGTGCAATGCAGGCAGACAATAAAGTGCAAGGTCATGATGAGGTAGCTTGTAAGGTCAAGAATCCATCTTATTGTACAAGGGGACCATTCAATAGAAGCTGTCCTTGAGTCTAGTGGTATGTGCTTTCAACACTGTCAGTGCTATCCAGCACTGGACATGTGGTCTTTTAGACCCGCTGCAAAACTGTTGCATCTGGAACACACAACATAGAACACTACAGCACAGTACAGGCTCTTCGGCCCACAATGTCGTGCCAACATTTTATCATGCTCTACGATCTATCTAACCCTTCCCTCCCACATAGCCCCCTATTTTTCTATCATTCACGTGTCTATCTAAGAGTCTCTTAAATGTTCCGAATGTATCTGCCCCCACAACCTCTGATGGCAGTGCGTCCCAGTATCTCTACAGCACTGTGTGCTCAGCATGGCTCCACCACTGGGAGAATGGTACTATCATAGGGATTAGTTTTCTCTCTTGCAGAGAGGGGGGAAATCATCCCTTGCCCTGCCACCTTGTGCCATCTGAAGGAACTGCTTCCTGAAAGTTTGGATGTTGTTCATAGTTCCCAATGCCATTGACATTCCCACTCTTGTCCCATCCAATCCCATTGTATCCCAGTTCTGCACATCCCAGTTAATGTTCAATTTCAGATTAAGTAGGAACAGCAACAAGTTGTAGTTTTATCTTGCAGGAACACACCAATCAAAGCTTCATTCTGAGCCACAAATGGAGTTGACCAAGAAAGGAGTATCTTAAGTAAAGAGAAAGAGGTGGAGAGGTTTAGGGAGGGAATTTCAGAGCTAGGGGCCCAGACAACTAAAAGCACAGCCACTAATGGTGGAGAGATTAAATTCAGGGAGGATCAAGAGGCTGGAATTGGAGCAACACAGAGATCTCGGATGGTTGTGGGGCTGGTGGAAGTAGGGAGGGGAGAGACCACGGAAGAATTTAAACACAAGGGTGAAAATGTTAAAACTGGGATGTTGCTTAACTGGGAGACAATGTAAGTCCATGAACGGGATGTGATGGGTGAAGATGGAAAGATGGAATGTTTTACAAGGGCCTGTGTTTTTGCTGAATTATGGGACCTCACTATAACCAGACTGGTTCTGCACCATTTAAGATCTTACTGTTACCTGTTCCATTTAGCAAAAATGAAAACATCTCAAGGGACTAATACTTCTGTGTCAAACTCTTATTTCCTTTTTGAGTGACTTATCAACCAGAGTAATTAGTGCAGGGACGTCTCCTTGTACTTTCTGAAGCCAGCGTCAATCTCTGGACCATGTCCTCACGATTCATCAGATAGACGCTGAGAGAGTTTGCTCCTACATCTGGATAGTTCAGAGAATGAACTACAGATTTCAGATATAAATTCGGGCTGGTGCAAGATGTCAATTCAATTAAAGATAGCAACATGCCTGCCTTATGGGAACTAGCAGAAAAACTCTGTAACAAGCACTGAATCACCTTGTTACCCTTGTATTCTATCTTCACTAATCCATTCAGAACTCTTTACATTTGGGTGGATGTAACTGAGGTCACGCACTCAGGGGGAAGGTGTTGTTCTGGCTGTCAGCACTAAATACGAACACAATCTCATCCACTGGTGATACTCACCTCCCATGCAGTTCAGAAGGAGTGCTACACTGCCGAAGATGCTACCTTTTAGATGAGACATTAAACTGAGGTCCCCTTGACCACAACAGCAGGGGTGTTTCTCCCAATGACCTGGCCCAACACGTAACACCCAATCACACCAGAGGTCTCGTTACTCAGTGTCATGCTTTAGAACTTGGATGGAATGTTTTCGTTATGAGGAGGGACAGGATAGGCTGGGTTTATTTTCCTTGGACCAAAGGAGATTGGGTTTAACCTGATAGAGGTATACAAACTATTATGAGGGGCACAGATAGGGTGGATCGTGAGAAGCTTTTCCCCAAGGTAGAGTTTGTGTCCAAGACCAGAGGCATAGATTTAAAGTGAGGAGTAAGAGGAGATCTGAGGAAGAATCTTTTCTCCCGGAGGGTGGTTGCAATCTGAAACCTACCGCCTGAGAAGGTGGTGGAGGCAGAGGCACTCACAACATTTAAGAAGCATCTGGACAAGTGCTTTAATCACTGGGCTTAGTAGGTCACAGACCAAGTGCTGGTAAATGAAATTTGTACAGACAGGTACTTTATGATTGGCAAGGACTGTATGGCTGTATGACTCTGTGAGAATCGAGGCCTTGAGGTAGGCAGAGATCAATATTTTGGGGAGAAAGTCTGTTGGCCCTGCACCGTGATCCTGTACTAAAGTCACCGCAGAGAAATCTGTCCCTGGTACTTCACACCAGTGTTGGTGGGAATTGCAAGGGGGAAGTGAACGGGAACCAGGGAAAGGCTGATTGGCAACGATTGGAGCATAGAGTTCAGGCTACTTTGCATGCTGACCTGACACAGACTAAATGACTGTGGGAGTTTGGGCCACCTGTTCACCCTCTCCAGAACAGCAGCTGCTTGTTTAAGCTACTCCAACAGCCTCCCAAACCCATGCCTTCCGGCACCAAGGATGAGGGCAGCAGGTAAATGAGAACACCACCACCTTTTAAAGGACAGTCAGACAGGTACATGCATAGGAAAGGTTTAGAAGTTCCATGGGCCAAATGCTGGCAAATGGGACTAGTTTGGCATCTTGGTGGGGATGAACCAGATGGGCTGAAGGGCCTGTTTCCGTAGTGTATGACTCCATGACCTGCAGGCTCCCCTCCAAGTAGTACCCCATCCTGATTTGGAAATGTATTGCTGGTCCTTCATTGTCACTGGGTCTAAATTGTGGAACTCCCTCCCCAACACCACTGTGAGAGATCTTCCTCAGGAAGACTGCAGTGGTTCAAGAGAAACTGCCGAAGCCGGAATCTAGATGAAAAACACTATGATGCTGGAGGATCTCAGCAGGCCAGGCAGCATCCGTGTAGAAAAGCAGGCGAGGACTGTAGTGGTTCAAGAAGGCAGCTCATTACCACCTTCCCAAGCCATTTAGGGTTGGGCAACAAATGCTGGACTCGCCAGCGATGTCCTCATCCTGTGAAAGAATAAAAATAAAGAGTAATTGAATCCCTCAATGGTACCAATACCCAGAGCAATTTTACTCTGCCTTGCTTTTAATGGCCTGTCTGAGTGAATATTCTCAACCACAAGTAATGCTGTTTTCACTAAAGTTGGTGTTATTTTGCAACATGACTCAGATTTAAAACCCTTCATTGACTGAACATAGAATTTAAATTACATCAGCGCAGCTAAATTGGATGGTGCCCCCTCTCTTCCCCCCACTTCTCCTCTCTGTCTTTCTTCTTCTCTCTCCCTCAGTTCTAATCCAGTGCCAAAGGCTTAAAGACTTTAGTTAACTTTGGCCTTTTCACAACTGATGTCTCAGTGTTTTAAAACCAGTGAAGCATATTCCGAAGTGCAGTCACTCTTCTAACATAGGAAACACAGCAGTTAATTTACGCACAGCCAATTCACACAAAGAGCAATGGGATTTTAAGAACACCTGCTTTAGTGAGAGAGCATCTCTGCTCCAAGGCTGACAGTCTGCTGCAGTTCTGAGGAAGTGCTGCATTGTCAAAAGTGCCACCTTTCTGATGAGACTTTGAAATGAAGCTGTACCAGCTCCCTCAAGTGTGACCGATCTCACCACCACAATCTCAATGAGCAGGAGAGTTCTCCATGGCCAATATCTATCCCTCAATCACCAAAACTAATCACTTACTCAGCCAGCAGAATGCTGTTTGTTGCATTTGGTGGTCTATCACCTGTGCAATATTTGTTACATAACTTAGCCATGTTATTTAAATGGAAGCCTCTGCCTATTGTGAGTATGGGGCACACTTGATGGACCGGCTAATCTTCCTGTCACAGATACTTTCTAACATTTCGTTCAAGTGTTGTAGAGTTGTACAGCACAGAAACAGGCCCTTCAGCCCACCGCATCCATGCCAACCTCTTTGCCCATCTATATCCCATTTGCCTGCATTAGGACCATATCCTTCTATCCCTCGCCTATTGGTGTCTGTCTAAATCCCTCTTAAACATCATGACTGTATCTAATTCCACCACCTCCTCTGGCAGGGCATTCCAGATATCAACCATTCTCTGTGTAAACTTACCCTTTAGATCGCCTTTAAAACTCATTCCTCTCTCTATAAACCCATGCCCTCTTATTTCATGTGAAACGATTTTGACTATCTGCCCTCTCTATGCCTCTCATAATCTTATATTCTTCTAGTGGACCTTATGAACATTCATCAGCCAATATAAGGTATTTACTTATTAGTCACATGTACATAGAAACAAACAGTGAAATGCGTCTTTTTGCATTGCTAAGAATGTTCTGGGGGCAGCCCACAAGTGTCACCACTCTTCCGGCGCCAACATAGCATGCCCACAGCTCCTAACCTGTACGTCTTTGGAATGTGGGAGGAAACCGGAGCACCCGGAGGAAACCCACACAGACACGGGGAGAACGTACAAACTCCTTACAGGCAGCAGCAGGAATTGAACCCAGGTCACTGGCGCTGTAATAGCGTTATGCTAACCGCTATGCATTTCTATAGTGCCTTTAACAACCTCAGCAATTTCAAAATCCTTTGCAGGCAATGAACTACTTTAAAACTGAAGTCCCTGTTGTATTGCATGAAACACAGTAGCCAATTTGTGCACAGCAAGCTCCCACAGACAGCAATGTAATAACGATTAGACAGATTATTTTAGCTACAGTTACCAAGTTACAGCTACAGATTGTTTTAGCGACAGTTAATGTTACCCCCAGGATAATGTGCCTGTTTTTCTTTGAAATGGCGATGATTTCTATAGCTTCCTGAGCGAGCCAACAGTGCTTGGCTTTAAACATCACATCACACACAAAGATCAGCAGCACCTTCAGTAGTGGAGCAATCCATCTGTACTGCACCAGCCTGGATTTTAGTACTCTGATCTCTGGAGTGAGACTTTAACTCACAACCTTCTGACTCGGAAGTGAGAGTCACTGGGCCGCAGCTGACACAGGTAAAGGAGTGGGAATTGTAAATAACAAGAGTTGGCTAGAGGACAGAGATTCAAACAAAGGGTAAATTTAGGAGTGAGGTTAGGAATTATTGATTCTTATCAATGCTTGGAACAGAATCTTGAGAAGGTAGTTGGGGGTAAAAAATAAGAATCACCTGAGATTAAATCAGTAGTGCCTTGGGGAAAACTGTTGGGTATTTCTTGACGGATGAAACAAATGTGGACAAACTTGTAAGCAGAAGTGTAATCAGTAGGGAACTGGGAGTTGAGCTAATCCTGGAATGTTTTGGAGCTGGATAAGTCCAAGGATTGCATCAGCCAGTTCAAAAATAGCAAAATAGCAATGTTGTTCCAATTTAAAATGAAGTCCAGAAACCTGATCCATCCAACTAAATCAACATTTACAGGAGGGAGAACATTGCACTCTGTAACAATAAAGGAGATGGTTTGACAACACAGAACGGGAAGCACTCCGGTCTCGATCAAAGGGGCATGGGTTCAGATCCTAGGCTGGGAACTTGGGTACAATGGTCTTGGCTGATGGTTCACTGCAGGAATGAGGGAGTGCTTTATTATCAGTGGCGCCGCCTTGCAGATGAGGCATTAAACTGTGGCCCCCTCTCATCTCTTGTGAGGACATAAAGGATCCCAAGGTAATACTTTGAAGAGGAGTCAGGGCATTCTCCCCAGTATCACAGTGCTAATGGTGGCAGCTTCCTGTGCATCAGAATTGGACTTATTATCACTGACTTACCTGACGTGAAATGTGTTGTTTTTGCGGCAGCAGTACAGTGCAAAGGCATTAGTTGACTGTCTCGTTTTCTGCATTACAGCAGTAGCCACTTTAAAAAGTACTTCAGTGGCCGTAAAGCACTGTGGCTGCTACGGAAATGCAAGTCATTTAATGGCAAGAATTTCAATCCCATACAAGGCTGTGAGACCAGATGAGACCTGACAGTAATGCCTTTGTTCTATGGGTGTTGACTGAGAGGGGTATAAGGATGCATTGTGCCTTTCACAATAGGATACTTGATCTAGTCCTATCTGGTTTGAGTCATATAGAGTCAGACAGCACAGAAGCAGGCCCTTTGGCCCACCATCAAGGGTCTATCTGTACTAATCACATTTACCAGCATTTGGCCCATAGCCTTCTGTGCCTTGGCAATTCCAGTACCCATCTAGATACTTCTTAAATGCTGTGCCCCCACTACCCCCTCAGGCAGTGAGATGATGGTGATCTGAGCTCCCTTAGATTCCAACCACCCTCTGGGTGAAAAAGTTCCTCAGATCCCCTCTTCCTCAGATCCCTTACCCTAAACCTAAGCCCTCTAGTTTTAGATTCCTCTGCTGTGGGGCTAATTTTCCTACCAGCTATCTGTACCCCTCATATTTTGCATACTTCTAACAGGCCACCTTCAGCCTCCTCCACAGCATGTCCACTCTCTCCTCACAACTGAAATGCTCCATCCCATGCAACATGCGAGTGAATCTCCAGTGCAATCGGGTCTTCCCGGTCGTTTGACAACCAAAAAGTACACACACGTGGCCTAACCTATGTTTTATAAGGTTTGACCATAACCTCCCTGCTCTTATATACTGTGCCTCAGCTCATTAAGGCAAGTATTCTGTATGCTGTCCTTCCCACTTTATCTACCTGTGCTGGGATCCTTGGACTTGTTCCCCAAGGTCGCTCTATGCCTCAAAACTATTCATTGTGTATGTCCTACCCTTACTAGCCCTCTCAAGGTAGTTTGCCCTTGGGATTTACCTCTGATAGGTCCAGAAAGGAGTAAACATGGAGAAAGAAAGATCATGGTGTTAATAAGCAGCTGTGGTCAGCAGTGTAAGCCCACACACTCTTTTGCAGAACATCTCATCACACTACATCTGTAAATGACAATGGTATCTGAAGTGGAATGTGTAAGTTTACACTCATCTCCAAGCAGCTTGCTGAGAGGATACAGATTAAATTCAGAGAGTTTTAATTAGACTAACTAATAAGATGAAATTAATATTGAGAAATATATATATATATATCTTCCTTGTTTGGACCAAAGACCCACTGCTAACGCTACTTTCGATGTGAATTTGTAGACCACAGCCTTTAACCCATGCAAGAAACAATCTGCTGGAGGAGCTCAGTGGGTCAAGTGGCATCTGTGGGGTGGGGGGGGGAAGGGGAGGGAGGGGGGTAGGAGGAAATGTCAAAGTCAAAACCCTGCCTCCCTCTGCACTTTAACCCGATGCGTTGTATAGCACAGGAGTATGTTGTTCAGTCCCTGAAGGCTGATTGTACACTGAGACCTGGGATCAATATTAGGATAAGGTTGTAGGTTGTTGGAATCCAAAGATCATAGAGAGATACAGCACAGAAACAGGCCCTTCTGCCCACTGAGTCTGTGCTGACCATCAACCACACATTTTCACTTATTCTCTATTAATTCCAGTTTGTATTCTCCCCCCCTCCCATGTTCATCAACTCCCACCACCACCCCCCCCCCCCCCCCAGATTCTACTCCTCACCCACACGCTAGGGGTAATTTACAGTGGACAATTAACCTTCCAACTTACATATTTTTGGGAGGTGGGAAGAAACCAGAAACCAGAGCACCCAGAGGAAATCCACACGGTCACAGGGAGAGCGTGCAAACTCCACACAGACAGCACCGGAGGTCGAGATTGAACCCAGGTCTCAGGTGCTGTGAGGCAGCGGGTCTACTAGCTGTGCCACCCCAACACCCTATGTCAAGGGAGAATGGAGTTAATCCACAAATATATTTCATTGAATGGGCTCCTCCCACTCCTGTGTACCAAGCCTGGGACACACTATCCCTTGGTCAGCATTGTAAAGGGAGTGAAGTATAGAAACATAGAAAACCTACAGCACAATACAGACCCTTCGGCCCACAAAGCTGTGCCGAACATGTCCCTACCTTAGAAATTACTGGGCTTACCCATAGCCCTCTATTTTTCTAAGCTCCATGTACCTATCCAAATGTCTCTTAAACGACCCTATCATATCCACCTCCACGACCGTTGCTGGCAGCCCATTCTGCTCACTCACCACTCTATTTCAAATTTCCTTTCTATTTATAAAATAGGCAGGAACTGCGGAAGAATTCTCATTAGGTTCATTCCATCAGCGAGGGTTAACGTGAACCTCCATGGAGTGGAGAAATTAACTAAATTCAGCACGGAAAACACAAGAAGGGAAACAAATTAGGCGCTTAAAGACTCAATGGAAATGATTCATTGATGGGAAGGGAAGATATTTCAGCTGTCTCTGGGCTGTACGGAGAGGCTAAATCTGAACTGTGAAGATAAACTTGGAACAGGGTGATGTAGGTTTTATTTAAATAGTGAATGGAGGGTGTAGAGAAAACTCAGGATTAGAAAACCAAAGGATTTCATCACAAACTAAAAGAAACCCCAAACTACACTGGAAGGGTAACCTGGTCTTGTTCACAGTCAGCTTCAAAACGAACCACGACAGCAATGTGTACAGGTGTAAGCCAGTGCAGGCTGTGTTGTCCACAAGCTGAAGATAATAGAGGCATGAGCATAGGGACTACTGGGCGGGTGGGTGAAATGGCCTTGCTTTCCACGTAAGAAGGTTTTAAGGCAGGTGACCAACGGTTTGGACAGAGAGGGCAGTTTTATGGAGCTTCTTTAAGGAGAAGAACTGGAGACATGCACAGGTTTAAGAAAAGGATTCCAGAGCTCGGGACTCCGTAAGACATAGGAGCAGAATTAGACCATTCAGCCCATCGAGTCTGCTCTGCCGTATTTTTCCCTCTCAACCCCATTCTCCTGCCTTCTCCCCGTAACCTTTGATGCCCTTACTAATCAAAAACCTATCAACCTCTGCATTAAGTATACCCAATGACTTGGCCTCCACAGCCGTCTATGACAATGAATTCCACAGATCCACCAACCTCTGGCTGAAGAAGTTCCTCCTCATCTTTGTTCTAAAGGGACGTCCTTCTATTCTGAGGCTCCTAGACTACTGAAAACATCCTCTCCATGTCCATTGTATCCAGGCCTTTTACTCATGGCCTTAGACTTATGCAGCTGAAGGCAGGGCCACCAATGATGGAACAAAGGAAAGAGGTGTAGGTAATAGTCCAGAACTGGAAGAGTGCAGAGATCTGGGAGGAGTTGGAGGAGGCTGCAGAGATGGAGAGAGTAGGCATGAGCTTGAGATGTCATTTCAGGACCAGCTGCTGATTTAGATCAGT
>NC_067436.1:20303278-20328192 GCF_009764475.1 Pristis pectinata
GGCCAGATGCTTTCATCGGGTTCACTCTCCGGAAGACTGATCTTACGTCCTTGATGGTGACCACAGGTTCAGGTGCATCGGAGGCTGTCAGGGTGGTGGTGACAAACCACTTCCCTTCTGTTCAAAACGTGCATAGAATGCGTTAAGCTCATCAGGAAGGGATGCGCTGTTGTTGACGATGCTGCCTGACTTTGTTTTGTAGCCCGTTACAGCCTGTAAGCCCTGCCACAACTGCCGGCTGGTCTGGGACTCGATTTTGGACTGGTATTGTCTCTTGGCATCTCTGATCGCCTTATGGAGGCCGTATCTTGAATCACCTTACGGAGGCCGTATCTCAGATCGCCTTACGGAGGCTGTATCTCGATAGGTCACGGTCACCCAAGTTGAACACCAGAGGCCAGGACTTCAGTGGAGAGTGGATCTCCCCTGGCCACATGACTGAGCAGAATTCAGCTGAGGAAGCACCAATTAAACTACTTTACTGCTTCGGAATGCAATAAAGATCAGTTATAAAATAAAGTTAGTAACAGCTTTATCAAATGTTCTGAGCAATTTTGCACAGAGCACAAAGGCTAAAGCATCTCCTCTGCTTCATTGGACAACCTCGCAGCAGTGCTGGTTCCCTGAAGCCTGGACATCTCATCCTGCACACTCTCTGCTCAGAGTCCTGGAGAACCTCTGACCCTCCCCTCCCAGAGCAGAGCAGACATTGACCCTGGAGAGGACACAAGTGTGATGTCCCAGCACATCCAGGACTCCCAGCATTAAAGTGTGAAGAGAGGCTAAACTATCTAGGGCTTACTCCCCACAACTAGAAGGCTGAGCTGTGATTTGATTTAAATGGTACAAGGGAACTGCTACAAAGACGATTGCTACCGGAGGAGCAGAGTCTGATAACATCTGAGAATGTTGGGAACTCTCGGCACCCAGGCAGCTTCTGTGGACAGACAACAGTTGACGCTGAAGGTCAATGGCCTTTCAGAACAAGACATAAAGCAAGTTTCATGTTTCAAAAGGACAAAATAAACCAAGTGTTGGGGTGATTGGGTGGAGCCCCGAAGGTGGTCACTGACAGAGGTGGTGTCGGTGGTGTTGGGGGGTGTTCCTGCTACTGGTATTGGAAAGGACGTGTGTGTGTGTGTGTGTGTGTGTGTGTGTGTGTGTGTGTGTGTATTGAATGTCTGTGTATGTGTGTAATTGTCTGTATGTGTGAGTTCATGTGTGTGTGGTGTGTGTGTTTGTTGTGTGTGTTTGGTGTGTGTGTGTGTGTGGTGTGTGTGTGTGGTTGGTGTGTGTATGTGTTTGGTGTGTACGTATGTGGTGTGTGTTTAGTGTGTATGTGTGTATGTGTGGTGTGTATGTGTGTGGTGTGTGTGTGTTTGGTGTGTGTGTCTGTGTATGTGTGTTGTGTGTATATGTGTGTGTGTGTCTGTTGTGTGAGGGTCACACTGGGCTGTCAGTGATTTTGCTGTCTGTTCGGACTCGCTGTGTGGAGTCACTCACATACTGACCGCAGTGAGAGGGATGGGAGGGGGAGCTCAGCCACACAGGAGCGGGGGGTGATTGAAGTGAGATCCAGGCAGCTCTAGATTCCCTCCCTCCCATCTGTCACTGCTCTGCACACTACCTGCACCATAATTGCTAAATTAATTGGTTTAATTGCAGGCGTTTAATTTGTAGATTGCTGGTTGTGGTTTGGAGTATCAGTGATTTTACTGCCAACACGAATTAGAGCAATCAGTTGTTTTGATTCCGGCAGTCACTCCCGTCAAACCATCACAGTGTCCCTGCAGCAGCTCTGTGGGAATGTGTCACAGACCCGGCAATAACCCCTCACCCCGGGGGCATCACTGCCTCTCACTCCAACGTTTTATTCGTGCCTGGGACGTATCAGTCGTTGGCCAGGCCTAGGTGAGGGTTGAGCTACATCCTTGTACCACCTTGTGTGGAGGGTGTTTCCCAGGGCGGTGGCAGGGAGGGACTTCCAGCTTTGTCCCAGTCAGTTGTTTCTAGGTCAGGGGGGTGTGTGACTTGGAGGGGAACCTACAGGTCGCCTTTGTCCTTGGGGTTGAGCTGGGGTTGGGAGGTGTTGCCGGGTGACTGCGGTGTACTCTACAGCCATTCAGGGCACGTGTTGGGGAAGGGGCAGGTCGCCTTGCCTTTGTTGACCTGACGCCATCAGATGATGGGGTCTGGGGGTGTTGAGGATTCCCTCCCGTCCGTACCACCTGCGCCTCCCCCTCTCTGCCCAACGGAACGTATACAGGGCGGCCATTCCAGTGTCGTTCATTCCTGGGCCACATTCCCGGCTGGACCCAGCACCGCTGCCTGGCCTGCAGTCCCACGTTCCCGGCACCATTTGTTCCTCATGCATCCCCTGGCAGGTTTCAGATCTTGTCTTCCAGTTGCAGCGCTCAACGGCCCATCCGTCACCCCCATCCCTCAAACACACCACACACACACGGTCAAGTGTGCACAATAGTGCAGAGTCACACACACGTCACCTGCCCCTATGCACAAACACACCGCACACACACACGGTCCAGTGTGCATACTAGTGCAGTGTTACACACACGTCACCTGCCCCTATGCACAAACACACACACACACGGTGCAGTGTGCACACTAGTGCAGGGAGTCTCACACACACATTGCCCCTATGCACAAACACACCGCACACACATAGTGCAGTGTGCACACTAGTACAGGGAGTCTCACGCACACATCGCCTGCCCCTATGCACAAACACACACACATGAGTGTGTGGATGCACACACATGGGAACTTGCCACATGTGTGCTGCTCGTCACGTTGATCTGGAATGTGGAATATCCCTCAGACGTTTGGAGAACTGCCTCTGGCACATAACTGGGGAACAGGGGGAATTCTCTGCGGAAGCTTCAGTGCACAACCTCAAGCTAACCGCCAAAGGCTGAGCTTAAATCTGCTGTGGAATTTCTTTCCACAAATAACAGTTGGAGCGTGTTCTGGTTGGGAGAGTGGAAATGTAAGTTCGGGAATCTCTGGGAATGCAGGTGAAGGAGTGAGTGTGGGTGTCACTGGCAGGTGGACACAGCTGAAACCGTTGGCAGTCCTCTGGTCTGGCGGCGGATGGGAACTGTTTGGGGAAACATTAATCGGTATTTGCAGTGACAGGCCTGTCTGACAGTAATTCTTCTTGAATCAGCTGGTTAGCGTTGCAACGTTAAATGGAGTTACTCTCGGCACACCAGTGACGTGAGGCGTGCAGTGAGACAATTGTACAGCAGGGCAAAGAGCAAAACACTGCAGATTCTGGAGACCTGAATTCATAAGAGAAATGGCTGGAGATACTCAGCAGGTCAGGCAGCGTGTGTGGAGAGAGAAGCAAGGCCAATGTTTCAGGACGATGACCTTCCAGTTTCTCCCTCCATCTGTTGAGCAGCTCCAGCACTCTGTGCAGAACAGGAGTGTTTGGAAAGTGATGCGGACTTCACTCCCCTCAATGTCTCCAGAGTCAGTGACAGGAACCAGGTCCACAGGCAGCGGATATCGGGCACAGGTCTCCCCGAATCCTCCTCCGGTTCCTGCTTCGACGTGAAGACCTCAGTCACAGCGAGCTCCTGTACTCTGGGTAACGAGGAGAGGTTACAGGAACTAAAACGTGTTCCACGGATTTTAATATTAATTTGGGGTCTGAGAGTTTCACTGCCGATCCCAAGCTGCCCCTGAGAGAGTGGTGGTGAACGGCCTCCCTCTGGTGAAGGTGCTCCCACGGTGGCATTGAGGAGGGTGTAGACCCAGTGGCGATGTGTTCCCAAGTCAGGAGGCTGCACAACTCAGTAACCTGCAGGTGGTGGTGACCCCAGCACCGGCTGCCCTTGACCTTGGTAGCAGAGGTCACAGGTCATGGTTGGGGGGGGGGGCTGTCAGAGGAGGCTGTACCAGTGGGTTGTAGATGGGGCACGCTGCAATCACTGTGTGTCGGTGGTGGGGGGAACAGGGTCCAGTCCCCCAGTAACAGCGCCCAGCTGTTTCAGTGCTGTTGGGGTTTAGTTCTGGAGGAGATGTGGTGTAAGGGTAGTTACTTTAAGGGGAATGGATGGGGGGGAGCGGTGGGAGAGGGGGAGATCGAGAGAGAAGGAGGGGAGAGACAGACAGAGGAGGGAGAGAGAGAGATAGAGAGCCTAGCTCTACTGTTAGGGAGACCTCTGGCACTGACTTTCTGGGTGAAGTTATGCATCCCTGCACACACCGAGACTGGGACAAGTCCAGGACATCCACCCACAGATGATGCTGGGAACTGATTGATGATTTAAATCCGAGGTTGATAGGTTGTTGTGAAGTTAACGTCTGACTGTGGAACCCGCCACCCACACTGTCCCCACTGTCCCCGCAGAGATCACTGGATCACTGGCAATGGGCCAGAGGCAGTGCTGGGGCCATGATGCTTTGGTGGGTCTCTAGTGTTGGGTCACAGCTCAGCTGTGCTCTCACTGGATGGCGGAACAGGATTGAGGGGCTGAATGGCCTCCTCTTGTTTTCTTGCTGGTTTCCATCTCCTCAATTCACGCATTCAGCAAGGCTGTCAGGGGACTTCCGAGGCACCGAGGTGTTCAGTAGAGTGACCCATTGGGGCCAGTCAGCGGGTCACAGGTCTGGGGCTGCCTCGGGCCAGCAACAGCCCCTCCATCCACAGCCTGCACAGGGGGCACTGAGGACGTGTGTCCTCTTCACCGCTGGGAGAGTCTGGAGCAAGGGGCCGGCCGTCCAGTGCTGAGGTGGGTGGACATTCCTTCTCACAGGGGGAGGTGAACCTCTGGAATTCTCTGCCCCCGAGGATGGGGGAGGCTGGATCATTGGAAGTGGAGATGGATAAATATCTGACAGATCGAGGAATAGAGGGGGAATGGGGAAGAGGTGTTGAGGCCGTGGTCACCATGGTGGGGCAGGCTGGAGGGGCCGAGTGGCCTACTTCTGCTCCTGTGTTCTTAGCAAAGGGGCATCAGGGAGGGAAGAGCCTCCTCAGTGCGAGTTGGTGGCCTCTGATAGTAATGGCTTATTTACACTTCATCTTCCAACAGTAAAAGCATTCAGTCTAATCATTGGGAAAATTAAATACATTTGTAAATTCCATTAAGAATTAAATATTAATGATTAATCTGCATAGATCTCATTTAAATGTAAATTTGACTAATTAAAGCCAGACTGTTCCCCAGTACCCCGGCTCTGGTGACTGGGGCACTGTGGAAGCTGAAGGGCATCAGTGACACAATCAACAGTCCAACCCTGGCAAACCCACCCTCTGCGCCCACTGGGATCCTGCATCACACTGGCACTGTGCCAGAGGGCAGTGCCAGATGCCCTGTGTGCACTGGGCTGTGCCAGAGGATTACTCCAGCCTAGTTACACTCTAACTGTGGAACAAGGGGCAGGAGCAGAATGAGGGAGATCTCAACACACAGGAATTCAAAACCTTCGTCAGTCGGGGGTGAAGAGGTTGGAGCTGAATTGAACCTGAAGGGTTACAGTGTGAGTCTCAACCCTCCCAGGGTTTGATCTACGGCAGGAGTGAAGGGAATGGTTTGGTCCGTTGGGATTGTGCCCACTGGGAATGGGTACAGTGGGAGTGAAGGGGAAGAGGGTTGCTCCTTGTAGTGAAGACAGGGGCAGTCCCTCCTGAACTCTCCGCAGCAACTGCTGGCTGGGGGATGTCAGCGGCTCCTTGCACCCCTCACTGACTGTCTGGGGCAATAACTCCTCTGCCTCGGTTGTTTAGGGGCCAGACTGATGGAAGTAACAGAGCAGGTTGGGCTGTGGTAACAGTGACCACACGGATAATGCAGGCACCCCTGTCCTCTCCTGCTTCTTCTGTGACACTTGGATCTGTCTGGTGCTGACTGAACTCCTCAGCCCCACCCAACCCAGGTCAGGGAGGGGCCAGCAGACACTCTCCTACCACACTCCATGCCCCTCAGAGTCACCCAGCTGCTGCTCCCTGAGTGAAGATGCACACACATCAGGCGGGCAGAAGGTGTGGGGGAAGCGAGCAGTCAATGTGGTGCTACCGGGGGGGTCACTGCCCAGACAGACCCCCTCCATTCCTCCAGTCACACCTCCCTGTAGTACTGGCCTTAACCTGGAGGTCTCTCAAATCCCTCTTCTCCTTGGGATTCAGTGCTTCATAGATACAGTGGATGAACATAGACCATAGAACACTACAGCACAGTACAGGCCCTTCAGCCCACAATGTTGTGCTGACATTTTATCCTGCTCTAAGATCTATCTAACCCTTCCCTCCCAAATGTTAACCCTCCCTTCCCTTTCCTCTATTATTCATGTGTCTGAGAGTCTCTTAAATGTCCCTAATGTATCTGCCCCCACAACCTCTGCCGGCAGTGCGTTCCACGCACCCACTGCTCTCTGTGTAAAAACTTACCCCGACATCCCCCTTATACCTTCCTCCAGTAACCTTAAAATTATGTCCCCTCATGTTGGCCATTGTCGCCCTGGGAAAAAGTCTCTGACTGTCCACTCGATCTGTGGCTCTTATCATCTTGTAACCTCTATGGGTGGTTACAATCTTTCCCCAGGGTTGGGGAATCAAGAACTAGAGGGCACAGGTTTAAGGTAGTGGGTTGGGGGGGGGGGGGGGGAAGAGATTTAACAGGAACATAGGGGCAGGGTTTCCCACACAGTGGGTGTATGGAACGAGCTGCCAAAGGAAGGGATAAAGTTACAACGTTTAGAAGACATTTATTCAGGTTTGTTTAAGGTTCAGAGAGATGTGGCCAAATGCCGGGAAATGGGACTTGCTCAGGTATGGACGGGTTACCTGTATGGACGGGTTACCTGTCTACCTGTGAAGCCACTTTCAGGCAATCATGATCTGTCCCTCTCCATAACTGATTTAAAGCTAATCGATCTATGCTCACTGGTCCCAAAGTGCTAACCCACTGGCACCTCAGTGTCACCCCCCTGGGTGTCGGTCCAACCCTGCTGCCAGTCGCTCGGTGCGTTCAGCAGGGAGCGCCTGCACTGCTCCCGCATCAGTGAAGATTCGGAACGGTAACTGGCAGTAACTCAGCGCGGTTACCCTGCGGCTGCGGCCGAGGCTTCGCTTCCTGTCCCCTTGACCCTGAGTATCTCAGGCTGCGTTTAAACGTTTCTGCGCGCACAGGGAAATGGAGTGGCGACTGCCCCAGCATGCTCTGCACGGGTGAAAGCCCTCTATCCCAGCTGTCGGGTCTGGAAGGTGCTGCTGATTGGTCCCTGCAGGTTTCACACTCGCTGCCGGCAACACGTTCCCCAGTCTGGGGCTGAATGATCCCTGGAAACTCTCCAATCCAAGCTCCAGTGTACGGTGGGGTGTGTTCGCAGTGAACGGGTGAAGATGTGCCAAGGTGTGGAGGCGACACCTGAGGAACTGGAGCCCTGTCCACAGAACATACAACAGAACAGCACAGGAACAGGCCGTTCGGCCCACCATGTCTGTGCACAACACCACGCCAATTTAAACTAAATCCCTTCTGCCTGCACATGATCCGCCTCCCTCCATTCCCTGCACATTCATGTGTCTGTCCAACAGCCTCTTAAACACCACAATCGGATCTGTCCCCACCACCTCCTGGTGTCCAGGCGAACAATCCATGTGTGGACACAGGAGACTGCAGATGCTGGAATCTGGACAACACACAAATCTCTGGAGGAACTCAGTGGGTCAGGCAGCTTCTGTGGGGGGAGAGGAATTGTCGACGTTTCTTTATTACTGGAAGGGTTCCAACTGTGCAGAGGATGTTTGCAGTGCTGGGACAGTCTAGGACCAGAGGGCAAAGCCTCAGAATAGAATCTCCTTTAGAACGGAGATGAGGAGGAATTTCTGTAGCCAGAGGGTGGTGAATCTGTGGAATTCATTGCCACAGACAGCTGTGGAGGCCAAGTCATTGGGTATATTTAAAGCGGAGGTTGATAGGTTTTTGATTAGTAAGGGTGTCAGAAGTTATGGGGAGGAGAATGGGGTTAAGAGGGAAAAATAAATCAGCCATGATCGAATGGTGCAGCAGACTCAATGGGCCGAATGGCCTCATTCTGCTCCAATGTGTCTTATGGTCTTATGGTGTAACACTGTCGGGAATCCTCCTGGACAATTGATTTCAGGTTGAATCTCCAGCATTTGACCTGCTCCACTGAGTGTGGGAGAGGACGTGGTGGGGAGTGGGGAACATTGGGGGTGGGAGAGGACATGGTGGGGATCAGTGGGGGGGGGAGAGGATGTGGTGGGGGTGGGGAACAGTGGGGGCAGGAGAGGGAGGTCTCGACCTGTCAGTGGTCCTGATCCTGGTCCTGTGTACAAGTGCTCCGTCAATGCCGGACCTCCCGAACGGGACCCCGGTGACTGGCCGCTGGGAATGGTCACTGTTCCTGCAGGGCTCCGGGTGGAAAGTGGAACCAATCAGCAGTGGCAGGGTGGGCTGGGCTCCACCAATAGCCTCGCCCTGTGTTGTACCCCATCAGTGAGGCGGTGTCCTGGGGCTTGGGGCTGAGGTCACCCGGTCTGGTCCTGTGGTCATCTTCTGTAACCGGAAGTGGATGCAGTGATGTGGCCATTCGGTTTAACCCAGCTGTGATAGCCCTTTGGTGACCAGCCCGCTCCCCACCCACCGTCACACCACACAGGGCTGTACCTTCGCCTGTCCGGGCCACATACCCAATGCTCAAGGAATAAGACAGGTAAAATTCGGTGTCAGTCTGAAACAGAGGCTCAGCCTGCACCCTCCCTTACAGCACAGAAACAGGCCCTTCGGCCCAACTGGTCTGTGCCAACCAAGGTGCCCACCAAGCTAGTCCCATTTGCCTGTGTTTGGCCCATATCCCTCTAAACCTTTCCTATCCATCGACCTGTCCAGGTGTCTTTTAAACATTGTTAATGTACCAACCTCAACCACCTCCTCTGGCAGCTCGTTCCATATACGGACCACCCTCTGGGTGAAAAAGTTGCCTCTCATCCTTTATTAAATCTCTCCCCTCTCACCTTAAACCTGTGCCCTCTAGTTTTTGGTTCCCTTTCCCTGGGAGAAAGACTGAGTGCATTCACCTTCTCCCTGCCCCTCATGATCTCATACACCTCTATAAGGTCACCCCTCAGTCTCCGATGTTCTAAAGCATAAAGTCCAAGCCTGCTCAACCTCTCCCTATAACTCAGGCCCTGTTCTGGCAACATTCTCACAAATCTTCTTTGCACTCTTTCCAGCTTAATGGGAGCTTCCTTACCTTTCCTGTAGCAGGGCGACCAGAACCGAACACAACGCTGCAAGTGCGGCCTCACCAACTTCTCATACAACTGCAACATAACATCCCGACTCCTGTACTCAGTGCCCCGACTGATGAAGGCCAGTGAGCCAAACACCTTCACCGCCCTGTCTACCTGTGACGCCACTTTCAACAAACTATGTACCTGTACCCCTACGTCCCTCTGTTCTACCACACTGTAGACCATTGCCTATACCTCCTTCCCATAATGCAACACTGCACAGCTGGATTGAACACCATTTGCCATTCCTTAGCCCAGTTACCCCTCTGATCAAGATCCCCTATAATCTTTGATAACCTTCTTCACTGACTATGACACCATCTATTTTAGTATCATCTGCAAATTTACTAACAATACCTTGTACATTCACATCCAAATCGTTTCTATAAATAATGACTAACAAAGGTCCCAGCGCCGACCCCTGTGGCACACCACTGGTCACGGGCCTCCAGTCCTAGAAACCATCTTCCACCATTGTCCTACCACCAAGCCAATTATGTATCCACTTAGCCAGCTCTCCCTGGATCCCATGCAGTCTCACCTTCCAGAACAGCCTGCCACGTGCGACCTTGTCAAAGGCTCTGCTGAAGTCCATGTAGACAACATCCACCACCCTGCCCCCATCAGTCCTCTTTGTTACCTCTTCAAAAAAACTCTAACAGATTTGTGAGACACCATTTCCCACGCACAAAGCCGTGCTAACTGTCCCTAATTAGACCCTCTCTCTCCAAATGCTGGGAGATCCTGTTCCTCAGAATCCCCTCCAGTAACCTCCCCACCACCGATGTCAGACTCAGCGGCCTGGCACTCCCTGACAGGTCTGCAGAGTTAACCCTGTCCGCCCCAGGGGCCATTAATTGGTGTCGTTAACCCTGTCCGCCCCAGGGGCCGTTAATTGTGCCCCAGAGTTAACGCTGTCGGCGCCGGTCGCTCTGCGCCCTCACTAACTGCCTCTCTGCACTGCCCACAGGTGAGGGACGATGCTGGCTGCAGCGGCCAGCGCCCAGACTCCTGGCCTGGCTTCCTGGCCGCCCATTCTGTTGCTGATTCTGGGAGCAGTGTTATCGGGGCACGCCAGCGGCTGCCCGGCTCGCTGTGACTGCTCGGCGCAGGAGAGATCCGTGGTATGTCATCGGAAGCGGTTCATCTCCGTCCCCGAGGGAATCCCCACCGAGACCAGGCTGCTGGACCTGAGCAAGAACCGGATCAAGGCGCTGAACCAGGATGAGTTCTCCGCCTACCCGCTGCTGGAGGACCTGGAGCTCAACGAGAACATCATCTCCACGGTGGAGCCCGGCGCCTTCAGCAACCTCTTCAACCTGCGCTCGCTGGGCCTGCGGAGCAACCGGCTGAAGCTGATCCCCCTGGGCGTCTTCACCGGCCTCAACAACCTCACGCAGCTGGACATCAGCGAGAACAAGATCGTCATCCTGCTGGACTACATGTTCCAAGACCTGTACAACCTGCGCTCGCTGGAGGTGGGGGACAATGACCTGGTCTACATCTCGCACCGCGCCTTCAACGGACTGCACAGCCTGGAGCACCTCACCCTGGAGAAATGCAACCTGACCACGGTGCCCACCGAGGCCCTCAGCCACCTGCACGGTCTGATCGAGCTCCGGCTGCGCTTCCTCAATATCAACGCCATCCAGAACTACTCCTTCAAGCGGCTGTACCGCCTGAAGGTGCTGGAGGTCTCTCACTGGCCCTTCCTCGACACGCTGGCGCCCAACTGCCTGTACGGCCTGAACCTGACCTCGCTCACCATCGCCAGCTGCAACCTCAGCTCGGTGCCCTACGTGGCCATCCGGCACCTGGTCTACCTGAAGTACTTCAACCTCTCCTTCAACCCCATCACCACCATCCACGGCCACATGATGCAGGAGCTGCTGCGGCTGCAGGAGATCCACCTGGCGGGCGGCAGGCTCACCGCGCTGGAACCGTACGCCTTCCGGGGGCTGAGCCACCTGCGGCTGCTCAACGTGTCGGGGAACCAGCTCAGCACCGTGGAGGAGAGCGTCTTCCACTCGGTGGGGAACCTGGAGACGCTGATCATGGACAGGAACCCGCTGGCCTGCGACTGCCGGCTGCTCTGGGTCTTCAGGCGCCGCTGGCGCCTCAACTTCCACCGGCAGCAGCCGACCTGCGCCTCGCCCGAGCTGGTGCAGGGCAAGGAGTTCAAGGACTTCCCCGACGTGCTGCTGCCCAACTACTTCACGTGTCGGCGGGCGCGCATCCGCGACAAGACGCCGCAGAGGGTGCAGGTGGACGAGGGCCACACCGTGCACTTCGAGTGCCGGGCGGACGGGGACCCCCCGCCCGTCATCATGTGGGTGTCCCCCAGGAAGCGGCAGATCTCGGGCCGCAGCAGCGGTAGGCTCACCGTCTTCCCGGACGGCACGCTGGAGGTGCGCTACGCCCAGCTGCAGGACAACGGCACCTACCAGTGCGTGGCCATGAACGCGGGCGGCAACGACACGGCCAGCGCCAGCCTGCTGGTCCGCGGCTACTCGCCCGAATGGGGCCAAGGGCCCAACAAAACCTTCGCGTTCATCACCAACCAGCCGAACGGCAGCAACGCCAACAATACGCGCGCCTCTGTGCCTTTCCCCTTTGATATCAAGACTCTGATCATCGCCACCACCATGGGCTTCATCTCCTTCCTGGGGGTGGTCCTCTTCTGCCTGGTCCTCCTCTTCCTCTGGAGCAGAGGCAAGGGCAACACCAAACACAACATCGAGATCGAGTACGTGCCTCGCAAGTCGGACGCGGGCATGGGCGCGGCGGACGCCCCGCGCAAGTTCAACATGAAGATGATTTAGGGTTTGCGGCGGCCGGAGCCGCGGGAGCCGCCGGCGCCCCCGGACTCCCTGCAACGGGTCTGAGCAAGCCCGTTGTATGTAGTTAGTTGGAATGCGAGAGCGGACGGACGCCTCCTTTTTTCTATGTGAAGGTGTGAAGTGTTTCCGCACGCCGAGGGGGTGAGCGCTCCCCCCACCCCCCTGCCCAGGGCCGGGACTGTCCCGGGACGGTCCCTGTCCGCCGCCGCTCGGTCCGATCCCCCCGCTGCGCCGCGGCGGGTAGGAGCGGACCCGGTCCCTGCTGCCGAGTGTGCCCGGGGAATGAGGCTGCCTCGGCCCGACCCTCACTGTCCCGGGACGGTCAGCGCTGCACCCACACACCCCGGACCGACAGCAGGAGAGCAACACGGAACACAGAACAGCACTGGAACAGGCCCTTCGGCCCACCACGTCTGTGCTGACCATGATGCCAATTTAAACTAATCCTGGTCTGTATCCCTCCCTGCGCTGCCTGCTCCTGTGTCCGGCCTCCACCACCCCCCAACCCCCGGCGGCCCGTTCCAGGCACCCACCGCTCTCCGTGTAAAACACTTGCCCCTCACCCCTCCTCTCACGCTCCCCTCACCGTCAACCTCCGCCCTCCAGCACTTGACATTTCCACCTAGCAAAACGGTGCCTCTCATCATTTTACACACTTCTATCAGGTCTCCCCTCAGCCTCCGCCGCTCCAGGGAAAACCCAACTCTGTCCAACCTCTGACCCAGGCAGCGTCCTGCTGAACCTCACCTGCACCCTCTCCACAGCCCCCGCACCCTCCCTGTGACGGGACGACCACAACTGCACACAATTCTCCAAAGCGACAAACTAACCGAGGCAGCCAGGGAGGTGGAGACCCCAGAGCCGGAGAGGTGGAGACCCCATAACCAGGGAGGTGGAGACCCCAGAGCCGGGGAGGTGGAGACCCCAGAGCCGGAGAGGTGGAGACCCCATAACCAGGGAGGTGGAGACCCCAGAGACAGCAAGCTGGAGACCCCATAACCAGGGAGCTGGAGACCTGGAGACTGCAGGCGCTGGGATCTGGAGCAAAAAAACAAACTGCTGAGGGGACTCAGTGGGTCGGGCAGTGTCTGTGGGGGAAATGGACTGTCGAGGTTTTGGAATGAACCCCTTCATCTGGACTGGAATCATTAGATTTCCATGTACTAGAGACTGGAATTAGAGAACAGCCCTTTATGTGCTTTCTGGGGCTGTGGTGGGGCAGAGTTGGCAGCTCTCCCCTCTCACTGACCTTGAGCCGAAGCCCACGGATTGTGTTACTCGGGGCCAGATGGCTGAGGATGGACGTTTCCTCTCCTGAGGCCATTCCTGGACCAGGTGGGTTGTTGACACAACCCAGGAATCCCCTGGACCCCAACCCAGACTGACTGTTCTAAATTCCCGGATTAGTGAAATAACTGAACTCAAATCCCACAGCTGCCATTTGGGATTGGACCATGCACCTCTGGATTGGTCAACCAGGGCTCGGGATTAACCACTCCAGTAGCAGGACCAGGTCACGGTGGTCACCACTCAGTAACAGTACCAGGTCACCATGGTTACCAAAAACAATCTGTGGGGGAACAGTATCTGCAGAGGCAAAGGAATGGCCGACAATCCCCCGCACCCCCCCCCCCAGAAGGTTCTCAACCCACTGAGCTCCTCCAGCAGGTTGTTTGTTGCTCCAGATTCCCGTGTCTGCAGTCCCTTGTGTCTACCATGGTTAACAGTCCAGTAACAGCCCCATACTTACCATGGTTACCAGTCCATTAACAGCCCCATTGTTACCATGGTTACCAGTCCAGTAACAGCCCCACAGTTACCATGGTCAACGGGACTCCAGTTATTTATTTTCAGTTTTTCTGACATCTTTCCACTGAAACACACTGGAAGGGTTGAAGGTCATTGAATGGATTCCTAAAGCTTCCACCCGACACTTACTGGGGACCCTTCACCACCAGGGCAGGGAGATGACCTGAGACCCTTCAGCACCAGGGCAGGGAGATGTCCTGGGACCCTTCAGCACCAGGGCAGGGAGATGTCCTGGGACCCTTCAGCACCAGGGCAGGGAGATGTCCTGGGACCCTTCAGCACCAGGGCAGGGAGATGTCTTGGGACCCTTCACCACCAGGATAGGGAGATGTCCTGGGACCCTTCAGCACCAGGGCAGGGAGATGTCCTGGGACCCTTCAGCACCAGGGCAGGGAGATGTCCTGGGACCCTTCAGCACCAGGGCAGGGAGATGTCTTGGGACCCTTCACCACCAGGGCAGGGAGATGTCCTGGGACCTTTCGCCACCAGGGCAGGGAGATGACCTGGGACCCTTCACCACCAGCACAGGGAGTTGACTGGGACCCTTCAGCACCAGGACAGACAGATGTCCTGGGACCCTTCACCACCAGGGCAGGGAGGTGACCTAGGACCCTTCACCACCAGGACAGGGAGATGTCCTGGAACCCTTCACCACCAGGGCAGAGAGATGTCCTGGGACCCTTCAGCACCAGGACAGAGAGATGTCCTGGGACCCTTCGCCACCAGGGCAGGAAGGTGACCTGGGACCCTTCACCACCTGGACAGGGAGATGTCCTGAGGCCCTTCAGTACCAGGGCGGGGAGTGTCCTGGGACCCTTCACCACCAGGACAGGGAGATGTCCTGGGACCCTTCACTACCAGGACAGGGAGATGTCCTGGGACCCTTCACCACCAGAGCAGGGAGATGTCCTGAGACCCTTTGCCACCAGGGCAGGGAGATGACCTGGGAACATTCAGCACCAGGGCAGGGAGATGACTGGGGCTCAGTGCTGACCAGGGCCCAGGGGGATGCTGTGACAGACTTCCCCAGGGTGAGATGCTGGAAGGCAGGTCTGGGTGAGTTAGGATGAGTACATGGACAGGATTTAAAGTGTCTCTGGTCTTACAATAGCGAATGAGACTCCCAGGGGCAGTGTCCCATCACAGATCCTCCCCACCCATTGAATCCCCTCCCACAATCTGTGTGCACCCCCAACACTTGCACCCTGAGGGAAAATTGGGCGAGACTCATTGAGGAATTGGGCGTGGACGGACAGGGCTGGTCAGTTGGGTGACCGTCCAGTGGAGACAGTCCACAGCGCACACATCGCCCTTTAAAGCCTCCCGTTAAGGTTATTGCCAGTGCAAGACATAAAAATTACTATACATTACCAAATAAATAAATAGTGCAAAAGGGGAATAATGAGGTAGTGTTCATGGGTTCTGGACCGTTCAGAAATCTGCTGGCGGAGGGGAAGAAGCTGATCCTAAAATGTTGATTGTGGGTCTTCAGGCTCCTGTACATCCTCCCCAATGGTAGTAACATGAAGAGGGCATAATACATAATATGTTATACATCAATTAACAAGACAGTGAAGAGCTGAGCTGAACTCTGGAATATTCACCCACCCTCCCACCTCAGCATGTCCTCCCTGACACAGTGTGGAGGGATATCTCGAAGCCCCCAATACCGGGCCACGAGCAGCCTATCTCAGCCTCACACTCACGGTCCATGCCCAACACCAGCAGGCCTTCCCCCAAGCGAACGTCACAGAGTTCAGCATTCCCACCAATCGTAACCGTACCTTTTCAGAACTTACTTTGGGCGCACGGTGTGGCACCTGTGTCTGTGACTGCCCATCCCTGGCCAGTGTCCATCCCTGGCTAGTGTCCATCCTTGCCCAGCATCCATGCCTGCCCCGCGTCCATCCCTGGCCAGTGTCCATCCCTGCTCATTGTCCATCCCTGCCCGAGTGTCCATCCCTGCCCAGCATCCACCCCTGCCCAGTGTCCATCCCTGGCCAATGTCCAACCCTGCCCAGTGTCCATCCCTGCCCAGTGTCCATCTCTGGCCAATGTCCATCCCTGCCCAGTGTCCATCCCTAGCCATCACCCCAAGTGTGCACAGAGGCTCAGCTATAGAGCCTGGTGCTTGGAGAGCCTAGCGGGCTAGACAAAGGCAGGGGAAATGCTCACCCTTCTCTCGAGCTGTAAATATTACAAGACAGCATTTTTATCAGAATATTCTGAGCACAAAACCTGGGGCTGGGAGGGTGGGAAGGTAAACAGGTGACAAGGAAAACCGCTGGTATGTGGGAGGCAGTGATGCTGTCGCCTTTGTGTAAGAGAAGTATAAATATATATATATATGGAATTTTCCTTCACTGAACTTCCATGATGTTTTTATATTAAACAAGAAAAGCTGAGGTTTTCTGGTGTTTTCTCTAACTCTGACCCCTGACCCAGCATCTCCACCGTCAGAAACATCGCCACAGAAAGACAAGTTTTGTACAATGTGTGGGATCCAGAGTGAAGTGTTGCATTGAAGACTTTTCTCAAAGCCTCTTTAAGTTTTTTTTTGTGCAATAAACAGGAGAATAATTACAGTTCATTAATAAAGGTGCAATGCGGGTTTTATATTCAATGCTGCCAGCTGCTGAACTCATCTTTTATTGGACAATGTGAGACAGGCTCTCGACTCCAGCATCAGTACCCCTCCGGCCCAGCGGTAAATGTGCTTGTGAGTGTGCACTGTGTGTGAGTGTGCACTGTGTGTGTGTGCACTGTGTGTGTGTGCAGTGTGTGTGTGTACACTGTGTGCACTGTGTGTGTGTGTGCACTGTGTGTGTGCACTGTGTGTGAGTGTGCACTGTGTGTATATACATCGGTATACATCCTTGTGCACACGTGTGTGTATGTGTGTGTATGTATGTGTGCACGTGTGTGAATGTGTGTGTTTGTGTGTGTGTGTGATGTGCGTGTGCATTTGTGTGTATATGTTTACGTATGTGTGTATATGTGTGTATGTGTGTCTGCATGTGGGTGTGTGTCTGTGTCTGTCTGTGTGTGTGTGTCTGTCTGTCTGTCTATGTGTCTATGTGTGTCTGTGTCCGTGTCTATGTGTGTGAGTGTGTATGTATGTGTGAGTGTGTATGTCTGTGTCTATGTGTGTGTGAGAGAGAAAGAGAGAGAGAGTGTAAGAGAGAGAGTGTGTGTGTTGTACTTTCCACAAAAACCATCCGTTGGACCTGTGGCCCATGTCCCCATGTCCTTGCGCAGATCAACCTGAACCTCCTGTTCCGGAAATTCACGCTGTGATGTATTAGTCGGGAACAGTGTGGGATGCACTTCCCCACTGTTGGGGATTGGTCGGGATAAGTGTGGGATACACTTCCCCACTGTTGGGGATTGGTCGGGATCAGTGTGGGATACACTTCCCCACCGTTGGGATACAGCGCTGGGACGGTCACCACTCACGCTCAACGTGATGCAGTGGAATGGGCTGGACTGTCCCGGGTCACTGTGTCCCATGCGGCATGTTCTGTCGAAGGTCATTGTGCTGCAACATTTCTAACATGTGTTCTGCTCCAACACTGTGTCACGTAACACACTGTCCCAGATCAGTGTGGGATCTTACTGTGTAACACACTGTCCCAGATCAGTGTGGGATCTTAATGTGTAACACACTGTTCTGCATTAATATGGGGTCATAGTCTGGATGTTGCACACCATCTATCTCGTGTCCTTTATCACAAAGAGTCTGTTCCCGAGATAAAACGGGACGTTCCGATCCAGTTCCCATTGTCTCCGGTGACCATCCCCACACTATGCGGACAGGGCTGGAGAGCCGGCGGGGGCAGCTATGGATGTTGGCCATCTCCAGTTCTGCTCCGGTCTATGGAACCCCCGTCTCCTCAACAGCCCCCTCTCGCCAGACTCTCTCGGAGTGAAGCTGTGGAATCCTGGGAGTGCCAGGCTGCCCATCACTGCTTGGGATGTGGAGAGTCCAGGACCTGCCTGTGCCCACCACAGCTGTGCCAGAGCAGGAGGTGGGTCCTGGCCCGGGGTGGGGGAGGGCAGACACCTTGGGTTCTGGGGAGGTTGGCTTGTCTTCAACACCCCAGGAGGACGGTGGGCTGTGTGGAGAGCAGCGTTGCTCAGCTGACCTGCACTATCCTCTCTGTGCCAGAGGTTCCATGTGGGCAGCTGCCTTCTCAGGTGGAACCCGCACTGTGGCAGGGACATGAGGGTGTTGCTGGGGACCAGCTGCCTATGGCCTTGTCCACAGAGGGGCCCCACCCCCTGGAGCCACCAGGCAGCAGTCTGACCCACCCATCACCAGCAGGAGAACATCAGGAGACTGAACCTGCTGCATCAGTCAGTACTGTCAGGCTGATCAGTCCTACCTTCCTGCCTGTTCCCCAGAACCCAAATTCCCTGTGGAGCCAGTCCCACAGAGTCATACACCCCATTAGCCAACTGCACCATGCTGACCAAGATTCCCATCTAAACCATTCGCCTGTGTTTGGCCCAGATCCCTGTGAACCTTGCGCTGGAGGAACTCAGCGGGTCGAGCAGCATGTGTAGGAGGAAAATATTGTCAACATTTCAGGTCAAAACCCTGCGTCAATGCCCTGGTGTTCACCGAGAGAATCTCTCCGTCCTGATGCAGGGTCTCGACCCCAAACGTCAACAGTTCCTCTCCCCTATACACGCTGCTCAACCCGCTGCGTTCCTCCAATAGATTGTTTGTTGCTCCAGATTCCAACGTCTGCCGTCTCCGTGTCTCCCCCAAGCCTTTCCTACCCATGTACCTGTCTGAGTTCCTTCCTCTGGCAGCTCATTCCATCTACTGACCACCCTCTGGGTGAAGAAGTTGTCCCTCAGGTTCCTAGTAAATCTCTCTCCTCTCACCTTAAACCTGTGCCCTCTAGTCCTCAATCCCCAACCCTGGGGAAAAGACTGTGCGCATTCACCCTATCGATGGCCCTCATGACTTTATACACCTCTATAAGGTCACACCTCATTCTCCTGCGCTCCAATGAAATCAGTCCCAACCTGCCCAACCTCTCTCCATAACTCAGTCCCTCGAGTCCCGGCAACCTCCTCGTAAATCTTCTTTGCACTCTTTCCAGCTTAATGGCATCTTTCCTAAGGCAGGGAGACCAAAACTGAACACAATGTTCCAAATGCAGCCTCAACAACATCTTGTAAAACCGCAACATAACATCCCAACTTCTATTCCATCAGGAACAAATTCAGAGATTTGGTTCCCTGGATCAAACATTACAAAGGTTTCTCACCCTCCAAGAAGGGATATCCTCCTCGTCCCTTGGATCCAGGCAGTGATCAGTGCTGGAAATGTGCTCAGGGTTCACCTGTGAAGATCCCTCAGACTCTGCAGCGTTTCAATGAGACTTCACTGCTCCAACCTGCTCGTTCTCTCCTCAGGAGCCAATCTGCTGATCACCTGTTGGACCATCTCCACAGCAACTGAACCATCCCTGAAGTGGAAACTGTAAGGCTGTGCAGGTGGGAGCAATGAGAGGTGACGTATCCAAGGAGGTCCCACCACACCCCACCTCCTGGAGCAACCGAGGGGAGCCCGTCCGCAGGGTCAGCCCCCACCTCCTGGAGCAACCGAGGAGAGACCGTCCGCAGGGTCAGTGACCAGAGAACATGGAGTCAGTGGCACAACTACCAGGTGGTACAAGGAAACCGGTGTCACATCACAGATTAGCCAGAACGTGCTGTCTGGAAGGGGAGTGAAGCAGGTGGGTAATCGTCTGAAGAGAATCGGGGAGGGAATTGAAAGGGAAAGGTTACAGGGGTTGAGGAGCAGGCAATGACGGAATTGGAGAACTTGTTCTGAGAGCTGGCATGATCACCATGGGCTGAATGGCCACCTCTGTTGCCAGACAAACTCCCCCAACTGTTGGGACTTCATGGGGGATTTACTGTGGGCAGGACCTGTCCCACCTGCCCCTTCCCAAATACCTGTGCTCTGTCCCACCCTCTGACCAATCAGTGGGAGGCAGCTGGAGCTGCAACTCCCGAGTGTCGGACAGAAGGTGAGGCTGTTGCCCTAGCGACTGGAGAGGGGACGGGAAACGGGAATGTCCCACCCTTGGTGAGTGGGGAAGGACGCCAGCCCCAGGAGAGATCCGGGGCTTCTCTGTGAGGTGGGTGTCAGCATGGTGCATGTTGTGTTTGGACTGTCAGGGGAGGGAGGGAGAGGCTGGTGGGGGGGTGGAGTTGGGAGGGAGGGGGGAACGGGAGTGGGAGGGGGCTGCCTGATTCTGGGGGGAGCTGGGACACTGAGCTCCCTTCCACCCCAGTTCCAGGTCCAGGACACCTGCCTGGGGGGGGGGAGCTGTCCTGGTGAAGGCCCCTCCCTCAGGCAGCCGAACCAGATATCAAAGTTGTTTCAGGGGCTCTGGGGTCCCCCACCCAATAGAGCGACTCCATCTCTCCCTACAAGGTGATGGGATTCAAAGGAGGTGTGAAGTGAAGGCAGCCTGCCTGTCCCCAGGGAGGGGAGGGGAAAGGAGGGGAAGGGAGGGGAGCGGAGGGGAGGGGGGTGGTTTGGGCTGAGCAGGTAACTGAAACCAGCTGGCTGCTGGAGTGCCAACGCTAGCTCCACCATGTCCAGCTGAGTTGTTCAGCTACAGTCTTTGGGATGAGGAGCCTGTGTTCACTGCACCTCACCGTGCGTCCGGGTGGTGTGACGATGCACCTTGTGAACAGGTACGCCCCAAGCCCAGCACAGTATGGGGGCGCTTCGCTCCAGGAGTGTGTGCTCTTGGGAGCTCCATCATTCTCAGGGTGGGGGATTTCAGCTCAGGGAGAGGGATCGCTCCAGTCTCTGGTGTGGCCAGGTGTTGGCACCTTCACCTGGAGATCCATCCCAACCCTGGCACCTTCACCTGGAGATCCATCCCAACCCCAGCACCTTCACCTGGAGGTCTGTCCAAACCCCGGCACCTTCACCTGGAGATCCATCCCAACCCCAGCACCTTTACCTGGAGATCTGTCCCAACCCCAGCACCACCTGGAGATCCATCCCAACCCCAGCACCTTCACCTGGAGGTCTGTCCCCACCCGGCACCTTCACCTGGAGATCTGTCCCAACCCCAGCACCTTCACCTGGAGATCCATCCCAACCCCGGCACCTTCACCTGGAGATCCATCCCAACCCCAGCACCTTCACCTGGAGATCCATCCCAACCCCAGAACCTTCACCTGGAGATCTGTCCCAACCCCGGCACCTTCACCTGGAGGTCTGTCCCAAACCCGGCACCTTCACCTGGAGATCTGGAGGAGGGGGCTCTCTAATTAATCATCTGTGTACTTAGGCTGTTGCATCTCAGCGGTCTTCATGGGGTTGGCGCTGTGCTTGGGCCACACCCGGTACAGGTGGAGCTCATCCCTCTGCACAGCTGCGGTCCGTGTACTGGCATTTTAACAACTGGCTGCTGGAGGACAAGCATTTCTGGGGTTCATTCCGTCGGTCCTGAGCCAACTAGAGAAGGAAGCAGGAGGGCTTCACCTCCTTAGGGTTACAGTGGGATGTGGGCAAAGCCGTCTCCTCTGTCAGGAGAACACAAGGGGGTCGCCCGAGAAGTGGGAGTCAAAGACAGCACGCCTTCTCGTGAGGTGTTCAGTGAAGTCTGGTCTGGAAGGAGCCTTCAAAGACCAGCCTCATGGCAGAGAGACAGAGAAGGAGGGTACGCTGATGGACCTGCAACTCGAGGGGTCCCAGGTTTGTGTGTGAGATCACTGGTGCTGAGCCAGCATGACTGGGACCAACACTCATCCTGTATCTACTCACTGGAGAACCGTGGGGTGGGCGGGGGGGTGGGGGGGGGGGGTGGTGTCCATGAGCAGCTCATGGAGCTGACTGCCTGCCCCTCCTGTGAGATACGTCCATGCCTGGTGTCCCTGGAGACGGAGCCTGTGGTCCACTGGAGGTCTCAGGGACCAGAATGGAGCGTACCCTGGACAAGGAAGATCACATTTAATTTACGGAGACACCAGAGACTGCAGCTGCTGGAATCTGGAGCAACAGCAAACTGCTGGAGGAACTCAGCGGGTCGGGCAGCACTGAAGAGTCTCGACACAGAATGTTGACTATCCATTTCCCTCAACCTTTAATTTATATTCAGTTGATTCTTCATAAAGTTATTTTAAAAATAACAAAAAAACCACAAACGG
This sequence comes from Pristis pectinata, assembly GCF_009764475.1. Classification (NCBI taxonomy): domain Eukaryota; kingdom Metazoa; phylum Chordata; class Chondrichthyes; order Rhinopristiformes; family Pristidae; genus Pristis; species Pristis pectinata. The sequence goes on from NC_067436.1 coordinate 20,325,410, forward strand.
GTCCTGGGATAAAGGCCAAAAAATTTGAGAGGTTCGGATGCAGAGTAAATCTGGTGTGGTGCTGATCTCAGAAGCCCATCACCCACTAAACCAAGGCGTGCTGCCTTCTGAGGCCCACCTGAAATTGCCAATTACCACTGGCAGAGCTGCAGGACTGATCTGCGCTCCCTTGGAACACACCCAGCACAGACCGAGAATCTTTGGTTACTGGAGTTCACAACGAGCCTGACCCAGGTTCTGCAGGTAAAAGGACACTTGCAGCCTGGGAAATAGCAACTCATTGGCCTGACACTCCCTCTCATCAGAAAGTTTAATCCTGACCAAGGGTTACTTCAGTATTACACCGTCACACACCATCTAGAATGTTGACTTCCCTGTAAATATCTCCAACGATAAAACTGAAGCTGTAAAGTTTAAGAAGGAAACAAATAGTTTATTGATTATGTTTTCTCCCTAGTGGATGCAGCCTGTGACTTATTGACTGTCACTGAGTTAATACAGCCGGCCTGAATAGGCAGCTCAGCACCAGGAGAAGCTGTGAATTCCACTAAAGCCTCACTCATCCACAGACATTTGCCCAGATAATAGCAGGGGCTTGGACACAGGGTTTAACCCTCCACACCATTCCATCACAGTCCCAGGACATGTGAGACCAGTGTTTAACCCTCCACACTGTCCTGTCACACAGTCACAGAGCACGGGGTTGGACACAGGGTTTAACCCTCTACACTGTCCCGTCACATTCTCCCAGGGCAGGGACAACACAGGTTAGACAAAGAGACTCTCTCTTTGCTGTGTTGTCTAAACTTGCTGAGGGGGGATGGAGCTGATTTACAAGCATGAGAACAGAAGAACGAGGAGGGGCAGATTGGCCTTCATCATCACCATTCAGTGAGATGATAGCTGATCTTTCATCTCAGCACCACCCTCCTGCACTGACCCCACACCCCCGAACCCCTTTATATCTAAAAATATATTGATCTATGTATTGACCAAACTCACAGATGAACATCCACAGTCCCCTCGCCGGAGCATTCCAAGGCTCACCACACCCTGGGTGAAGACATCTCTTCTCATCTCTGTCATTTTAAGACAATGATCCTGGTCCCCAGCCAGGGGGAATATCTTCCCTGTATCTAACTTCCCAAACCCTTTGAGAATTTTGTATGCTTCACTGAGATCTCCGCTCCTTCTTCTAAACTCCAGAGATTACAGAGATTGTCCGCTCAATCTCTTCTCGTACGGCAAACCCACCACCCCTGCAACCAACCCGGTGAATCTTCACTGCACTCCTTCAACGGCAGGTACATCCTTCCTCATGCTAGGAGACCAAACCTGTCCACAATACTCCAGCTGCGGGCTGACCAAGGCCTTGTACGATGGCGATAAAAACAGAAAATGTGGAAAAACTCAGCAAATCAGGCAGCACCAGTGGAAAGAGAAACAGCCAGTGTTCGCAGACCCAGAATCACACACCACAGATGCCACCTGACCTGCTCAGTTCTCCAGCATTTTCTGCTTTTATTTCAGATTTCCAGCATCTGCAGTTTTTTAGTTTCCCTGTACACTGCAGTAAGACATCTCTACTCCTGAACTCAGATCATCTTGTCATAAAGACCAACGTACCCTTTGCTCTATTAATTGTTTACTGCACCTCCACGTTGACCTTCAGACACACCCAGCCCCCTTTGGACACCAACACCACCCAGTCCCTCAACATTTTACAAATACTCTGCCTTTCCGTATTGTGCTCTGAAACGGATGACCTGACAGTTTTCCACATTATATTCCCTCTGCCATGTACTTGCCCACTCACTCTGGTTGTCCACACCCCTTGAAGACTCTTCCTATCTCCTCCCTACTCACCATCCCACCTCGTCAGCAAACTCAGAGATGACATTTGGTCCCTGAGCCAAACCACTGATGTGGATTGTGAATCACCGATCCCTGCAGCATCCCACCCCCCACCCCAGTCACCGCCCGACTACCTGAGGACAATCCCATTATTCCCACTCTTTGCTTTCTGTCCCATAACAAATTATCAGCCCACGTCAGGGCAGTACCCACAGTTCCATGTGCTCCAACCTTGTTGGCCAACCCCATGGATCAGGTTTATTGAAAGCCCACCAAGAATCCAAGTACACCACATCTACTGGGTCCCCCCCCTCTATTCTCCATCAACCACTCCCCTTCCCATGACACTTTCCCATACAACTGCAGGAGATGCCACACCTGCCCTTTGCCAATGCCGATGATAAGATAATAGGTAGAAGGACATAAAGAGGACATTGTGATTCTGCAATGGGATATAGATGAGTGTGCAGAAACCTGACCAGTGCTGTGGTGTGTGTGGGCAAGTGTGAGGTCACGGACATCGGTAAGAGGAATCAAAAGGTGGATTATCAAAATGGAGAGACTGCAAACGAGTGAAGTTTGGAGGGATCGAGGTGTTCTCGTGCACAAATCCCAGAAGTTAACAGGTGGGTCCAACAAGAAGGCAAACAGCATGCTGATCTTTCTTGTGAAGTGGTTAAGGTTTGAGAATAGGGAGGGGGCAGGGGCCACACCTGGGGTACTGAGCACAGTTCTGGTCCGAAAAACTGACATTGTATGGTGTCCAGAGGAGAGTTACTGGGCTGATATCCGGGGTGAGAGGGTTGTCCTGTCAGGATAGGCTGGACGGGGTTTGTATTCCTTGGAGTTTAGAAGAATGAGGGTGAACTTATTGAAACATATAAAATTCTAAGGGGGCTTAAGAGGGTAGATGTTGGGATGTTTTGACT
>NC_067437.1:2500-7500 GCF_009764475.1 Pristis pectinata
CTAACCCTAACCCTAACCCTAACCCTAACCCTAACCCTAACCCTAACCCTAACCCTAACCCTAACCCTAACCCTAACCCTAACCCTAACCCTAACCCTAACCCTAACCCTAACCCTAACCCTAACCCTAACCCTAACCCTAACCCTAACCCTAACCCTAACCCTAACCCTAACCCTAACCCTAACCCTAACCCTAACCCTAACCCTAACCCTAACCCTAACCCTAACCCTAACCCTAACCCTAACCCTAACCCTAACCCTAACCCTAACCCTAACCCTAACCCTAACCCTAACCCTAACCCTAACCCTAACCCTAACCCTAACCCTAACCCTAACCCTAACCCTAACCCTAACCCTAACCCTAACCCTAACCCTAACCCTAACCCTAACCCTAACCCTAACCCTAACCCTAACCCTAACCCTAACCCTAACCCTAACCCTAACCCTAACCCTAACCCTAACCCTAACCCTAACCCTAACCCTAACCCTAACCCTAACCCTAACCCTAACCCTAACCCTAACCCTAACCCTAACCCTAACCCTAACCCTAACCCTAACCCTAACCCTAACCCTAACCCTAACCCTAACCCTAACCCTAACCCTAACCCTAACCCTAACCCTAACCCTAACCCTAACCCTAACCCTAACCCTAACCCTAACCCTAACCCTAACCCTAACCCTAACCCTAACCCTAACCCTAACCCTAACCCTAACCCTAACCCTAACCCTAACCCTAACCCTAACCCTAACCCTAACCCTAACCCTAACCCTAACCCTAACCCTAACCCTAACCCTAACCCTAACCCTAACCCTAACCCTAACCCTAACCCTAACCCTAACCCTAACCCTAACCCTAACCCTAACCCTAACCCTAACCCTAACCCTAACCCTAACCCTAACCCTAACCCTAACCCTAACCCTAACCCTAACCCTAACCCTAACCCTAACCCTAACCCTAACCCTAACCCTAACCCTAACCCTAACCCTAACCCTAACCCTAACCCTAACCCTAACCCTAACCCTAACCCTAACCCTAACCCTAACCCTAACCCTAACCCTAACCCTAACCCTAACCCTAACCCTAACCCTAACCCTAACCCTAACCCTAACCCTAACCCTAACCCTAACCCTAACCCTAACCCTAACCCTAACCCTAACCCTAACCCTAACCCTAACCCTAACCCTAACCCTAACCCTAACCCTAACCCTAACCCTAACCCTAACCCTAACCCTAACCCTAACCCTAACCCTAACCCTAACCCTAACCCTAACCCTAACCCTAACCCTAACCCTAACCCTAACCCTAACCCTAACCCTAACCCTAACCCTAACCCTAACCCTAACCCTAACCCTAACCCTAACCCTAACCCTAACCCTAACCCTAACCCTAACCCTAACCCTAACCCTAACCCTAACCCTAACCCTAACCCTAACCCTAACCCTAACCCTAACCCTAACCCTAACCCTAACCCTAACCCTAACCCTAACACTAACCCTAACCCTAACCCTAACCCTAACCCTAACCCTAACCCTAACCCTAACCCTAACCCTAACCCTAACCCTAACCCTAACCCTAACCCTAACCCTAACCCTAACCCTAACCCTAACCCTAACCCTAACCCTAACCCTAACCCTAACCCTAACCCTAACCCTAACCCTAACCCTAACCCTAACCCTAACCCTAACCCTAACCCTAACCCTAACCCTAACCCTAACCCTAACCCTAACCCTAACCCTAACCCTAACCCTAACCCTAACCCTAACCCTAACCCTAACCCTAACCCTAACCCTAACCCTAACCCTAACCCTAACCCTAACCCTAACCCTAACCCTAACCCTAACCCTAACCCTAACCCTAACCCTAACCCTAACCCTAACCCTAACCCTAACCCTAACCCTAACCCTAACCCTAACCCTAACCCTAACCCTAACCCTAACCCTAACCCTAACCCTAACCCTAACCCTAACCCTAACCCTAACCCTAACCCTAACCCTAACCCTAACCCTAACCCTAACCCTAACCCTAACCCTAACCCTAACCCTAACCCTAACCCTAACCCTAACCCTAACCCTAACCCTAACCCTAACCCTAACCCTAACCCTAACCCTAACCCTAACCCTAACCCTAACCCTAACCCTAACCCTAACCCTAACCCTAACCCTAACCCTAACCCTAACCCTAACCCTAACCCTAACCCTAACCCTAACCCTAACCCTAACCCTAACCCTAACCCTAACCCTAACCCTAACCCTAACCCTAACCCTAACCCTAACCCTAACCCTAACCCTAACCCTAACCCTAACCCTAACCCTAACCCTAACCCTAACCCTAACCCTAACCCTAACCCTAACCCTAACCCTAACCCTAACCCTAACCCTAACCCTAACCCTAACCCTAACCCTAACCCTAACCCTAACCCTAACCCTAACCCTAACCCTAACCCTAACCCTAACCCTAACCCTAACCCTAACCCTAACCCTAACCCTAACCCTAACCCTAACCCTAACCCTACCCTAACCCTAACCCTAACCCTAACCCTAACCCTAACCCTAACCCTAACCCTAACCCTAACCCTAACCCTAACCCTAACCCTAACCCTAACCCTAACCCTAACCCTAACCCTAACCCTAACCCTAACCCTAACCCTAACCCTAACCCTAACCCTAACCCTAACCCTAACCCTAACCCTAACCCTAACCCTAACCCTAACCCTAACCCTAACCCTAACCCTAACCCTAACCCTAACCCTAACCCTAACCCTAACCCTAACCCTAACCCTAACCCTAACCCTAACCCTAACCCTAACCCTAACCCTAACCCTAACCCTAACCCTAACCCTAACCCTAACCCTAACCCTAACCCTAACCCTAACCCTAACCCTAACCCTAACCCTAACCCTAACCCTAACCCTAACCCTAACCCTAACCCTAACCCTAACCCTAACCCTAACCCTAACCCTAACCCTAACCCTAACCCTAACCCTAACCCTAACCCTAACCCTAACCCTAACCCTAACCCTAACCCTAACCCTAACCCTAACCCTAACCCTAACCCTAACCCTAACCCTAACCCTAACCCTAACCCTAACCCTAACCCTAACCCTAACCCTAACCCTAACCCTAACCCTAACCCTAACCCTAACCCTAACCCTAACCCTAACCCTAACCCTAACCCTAACCCTAACCCTAACCCTAACCCTAACCCTAACCCTAACCCTAACCCTAACCCTAACCCTAACCCTAACCCTAACCCTAACCCTAACCCTAACCCTAACCCTAACCCTAACCCTAACCCTAACCCTAACCCTAACCCTAACCCTAACCCTAACCCTAACCCTAACCCTAACCCTAACCCTAACCCTAACCCTAACCCTAACCCTAACCCTAACCCTAACCCTAACCCTAACCCTAACCCTAACCCTAACCCTAACCCTAACCCTAACCCTAACCCTAACCCTAACCCTAACCCTAACCCTAACCCTAACCCTAACCCTAACCCTAACCCTAACCCTAACCCTAACCCTAACCCTAACCCTAACCCTAACCCTAACCCTAACCCTAACCCTAACCCTAACCCTAACCCTAACCCTAACCCTAACCCTAACCCTAACCCTAACCCTAACCCTAACCCTAACCCTAACCCTAACCCTAACCCTAACCCTAACCCTAACCCTAACCCTAACCCTAACCCTAACCCTAACCCTAACCCTAACCCTAACCCTAACCCTAACCCTAACCCTAACCCTAACCCTAACCCTAACCCTAACCCTAACCCTAACCCTAACCCTAACCCTAACCCTAACCCTAACCCTAACCCTAACCCTAACCCTAACCCTAACCCTAACCCTAACCCTAACCCTAACCCTAACCCTAACCCTAACCCTAACCCTAACCCTAACCCTAACCCTAACCCTAACCCTAACCCTAACCCTAACCCTAACCCTAACCCTAACCCTAACCCTAACCCTAACCCTAACCCTAACCCTAACCCTAACCCTAACCCTAACCCTAACCCTAACCCTAACCCTAACCCTAACCCTAACCCTAACCCTAACCCTAACCCTAACCCTAACCCTAACCCTAACCCTAACCCTAACCCTAACCCTAACCCTAACCCTAACCCTAACCCTAACCCTAACCCTAACCCTAACCCTAACCCTAACCCTAACCCTAACCCTAACCCTAACCCTAACCCTAACCCTAACCCTAACCCTAACCCTAACCCTAACCCTAACCCTAACCCTAACCCTAACCCTAACCCTAACCCTAACCCTAACCCTAACCCTAACCCTAACCCTAACCCTAACCCTAACCCTAACCCTAACCCTAACCCTAACCCTAACCCTAACCCTAACCCTAACCCTAACCCTAACCCTAACCCTAACCCTAACCCTAACCCTAACCCTAACCCTAACCCTAACCCTAACCCTAACCCTAACCCTAACCCTAACCCTAACCCTAACCCTAACCCTAACCCTAACCCTAACCCTAACCCTAACCCTAACCCTAACCCTAACCCTAACCCTAACCCTAACCCTAACCCTAACCCTAACCCTAACCCTAACCCTAACCCTAACCCTAACCCTAACCCTAACCCTAACCCTAACCCTAACCCTAACCCTAACCCTAACCCTAACCCTAACCCTAACCCTAACCCTAACCCTAACCCTAACCCTAACCCTAACCCTAACCCTAACCCTAACCCTAACCCTAACCCTAACCCTAACCCTAACCCTAACCCTAACCCTAACCCTAACCCTAACCCTAACCCTAACCCTAACCCTAACCCTAACCCTAACCCTAACCCTAACCCTAACCCTAACCCTAACCCTAACCCTAACCCTAACCCTAACCCTAACCCTAACCCTAACCCTAACCCTAACCCTAACCCTAACCCTAACCCTAACCCTAACCCTAACCCTAACCCTAACCCTAACCCTAACCCTAACCCTAACCCTAACCCTAACCCTAACCCTAACCCTAACCCTAACCCTAACCCTA